>NC_079330.1:10692456-10973773 GCF_029931775.1 Euleptes europaea | reverse complement strand
ATGGAGATCAGTTCTCCTGGAGAAAATGGCTGCTTTGGAAGGTGGACTCTATGGCATTATCTCCCATTGAAGTCCTTCCCCTTCCCAAATCCTGCCCTCTTCAGGCTCCAGGCTTCAAAATATCCAGATATTTTCCAACCTGGAGCAGGGAACCCTATTCACCAGAGGGTTCTTTTCTTTTTTGGCATCTTCCACACAGCTCCCAGTTTTCTGTAAGAATAACTGGGTGGGGGGGTGGGGGGAGAGGGGAAATCAACCACAAAATATTTTTGTTTTCCCACCCAAGGCTTCACATCTGTAATTCCACCCCCCCAAGAGGTTGTGGGTAAGGGGAGAGCGCTCTGTACTCAGGGCTGACAGCCGCCAGGTGGGGCCTGGAGATCTCCCGAAATTACAATTGATTTCCAGACGACAGAAACCACTTCTTCTGGAGACAATAACCGCTAGGGAGGGCGAACTCTATGGTCATTTTTTCATGGAGGTTTGGCACAGTTTCGCCTTTGTTTTGCCCCGCTGCAAATTTTTGATTTTTCATGAACGCTTCGAGTTTTAGCAGAAAAACCGCGTCAACTCCGCGTCTTCTCAAACCTGTGTTGGTCCGTTCTTTGTGGTTGCTATGCGGGTTTTTTTTCGCTCCATGAAAAATGTTCCTGGGTTCGGAGCAATTGTCCCCACCCATGTCGGCTAATTTCTCCTCCCCTGTGAACGGCGGTTGGCTGGGAGAGTTTCAAGCCCGGGGGACAGCCTCCCTCCAAGGCAGGACAGATCTCCCTCCTGCAAATCCAAGCCAAAACTCCCGTCACCCTTCTGAAGAGGGGCAGCCAGTCTGCTCTGGGTCTCCCTTCTCTATCTGGATGGAAGTTCCTGGCAATGGATGGCCGGAGCTCTACGGGGGGAGGAGGGGACAATGATGACCGTTGTCAAAGTCTGCGAAAGGGGGGGCATGGCCAAGTACGGGGGGAACGGGGAGCATGGTAAATAGAAACGTTATATAAGGAAACTGGAGGGACTGGTGCTTTTTTTGGCTGGGGCTGGGTCCACAGAGGTGAACTGCACTGGATAATCCGCTGGGCGGAGTTGGGGGGGAGTTGGGGGCGGGCATAAACCATGAGCTTTTCAGAAGGGGACAGACCAAACCGTTGTAGAATACTGCTTGCTTTGTTCCCGTGAAAAACCAAAACTACTTCTGGATTGACGGGGATATGAAAACATGAATTTAAATCGGGCCCATGAAAAATAAATTTAAATCGCTTTTGTTTTTTGCTCCGCGGCAAGAGAGCATCAAAATCTTCCGTGATAAGTGGGCCTATGGCATTAGACCCCACTGAGGTCCCTCCCCTCCCCAAACCCATGCCTTTCCTGGTTCTACTCCCCAATACCCAGAAATTTCCCAACCCAGAGCTGGCAACCCTATCTGTACTCCTCTCCCATGAGTCCAGCGTGGTGTAGCGGTTAACAGTAGTGGTTTGGAGCAGTGGACTCTGATCTGGAGAACCGGGTTTGATCCCCCACTCCTCCACATGAGCGGCGGAGGCTAATCTGGTGAACTGGATTTGTTTCCCCACTCCTCCACAAAGCCAGCTGGGTGACCTTGGGCTAGTCACACTCTCTCAGCTCCGCCTACCTCACAGTTGTGGGGAGGGGAAGGGAAGGTGATTGTGAGCCGGTTTGACTCCCCCTTAAGTGGTAGAGAAAGTCGGCATATAAAAAGCAACTCTTCTTCTTCTTTCATTTCGCTGTTAAAATAAGACAACCCCGATTGGGACAGATTTGGGTCTAAGCACCCTGATCCGGCACGGTGTGCCCGACTGAAACCGTTGGTGGCAACGCATTTCCAAACTCATGTGCTGCTTCCCCTGGAGCTGACAGTTTTATCACATTGTCTCCCCACCGTACCTTTCTCCTTTCTTCTAGCCAGTTGCCGATGAGCACTTTGGTGGAGTATTTTGGTTCTACTCTCCAGCTGGGGAGGTACCATTCCTGCGCACCGTTGTACGGAGTGAGCATGGCTCTCTTTCACATGTTCTGCCCACGACGCACCTAAGTTTCCATCTCTCTATGGGCAGAGCGGGACACTTAACCCTATGAAGTGCCTCGGGCTCAGGTTCTCCACTGTTGACCATCTCCATGGTAACTCTCTAGGCAACAAATGACTCTACCTCTGTGGAAGAAATGCTATTATTCCAAGGAAGCTGCGATAAGGAGACACAACTTTTTAAAGAAGAAGAAAGAAGAGTTGGTTTTTCTATGCCGACTTTCTCTTCCACTTAAGGGAGAATCAAACCAGCTCACAATCCCCTTCCCTTCCCCTCAACAGACATCCAGTGAGATAGGTGGGGTTGAGAGAGCTCTAAGAGAGCGGTGAGAAGCCCAAGGTCACTCAGCTGGCTTCATGTGTAGGAGCAGGGAAACAAATCCAGTTCACCAGATTAAGAAGAAAAAAGAGTTGGTTTTTATATGCCGACTTTCTCTACCACTTAAGGAAGAATCAAACCAGCTTACAAACAATCACCTTCCCTTCCCCTCCCCACAACAGACACCCTGTGAGATAGGTGAGGCTGAGAGCTGTGACTAGTCCAAGGTCACCCAGCTGGCTTCGTGTGGAGGAGAGGGGAAACCAACCCAGTTCACCAGATCAGCCTCCGCCGCTCATGTGGAGGAGTGGGGAATCAAACCCGGTTCTCCAGATCAGACTCCACCGCTCCAAACCACTGCTCTTAACCACTACACCATACTGAGGTGTTTTAATCAAAGTGAATGTGTTTTAATTAAGTATGAACTCAGGGCTTCTACCTATGGAAATAATTGAAGGGAAGGTTGGAATGGGAAAGAAGCTCTGTACGTGTAATATATCTGTGTATTATATGCCAATAAAGGCTTGACAATATATATATCTGTGTACACAGCCATGTGTGTGGAGAAGAGTATGCTGGCCGTATCCCTGCTCAGGACACTGTGCACATGATTTGTTTATTGAATAGGGTTGCCAGCCTCCAGGTGTGGCCTGGAGATCTCCTGGAATTACTACTGCAGACTACAGAGATCAGTCCCCCTGGAGGAAATATCTGCTTTGGAGAGTGGATTCTATGGCATTATGCCCTGCTGAGGTCCCTCCCCTTCCCCCTCCCCTCCCCAGGTTCCACTCACAAATCTCCAGGAATTTCCAACCCATCGTTGGCAACCCTGCGACCAAAACATATAGGGTCACCAACCTCCACGTGGTAGCTGGAGATCTCCCGCTATTACAACTGATCTCCAGGCAACAGAGGTCAGTTGGCCTGGAGAAAAGGGCCGCTTTGGAAGAAGAAGAGTTGGTTTTTATATGCCGACTTTCTCTACCACTTAAGGAAGAATCAAACCGGTTCACAATCACCTTCCCTTCCCCTCCCCACAACAGACACCCTGTGAGGTGGGTGAGGCTGAGAGAGCTCTAACAGAGCTGTAACTTGCCCAAGGTCACCCAGCTGGCTTTGTGTGTAGGAGTAAGGAAGCAAATCTAGTTCACCAGATTAGCCTCCGCCACTCATATGGAGGAGTGGGGAACCCTAACCCGGTTCTCCAGATCAGAGTCCCCCGCTCCAAACCACCGCTCTTAACCACTACACCACGCTGCCTCTCTATTGTGATCTCTATGGCATTATATAGGCCACTGAAGTCCCTCCCCTCCCCAAACCTTGGCCTTTCCAGGCTCCACCCCCAAAATCCCCAGGTATTTCCTAACCCTGAGCTGGCATCCCTAAAGACATACCAATTGAGCATTCATACGGCACTGATCCCGCAATGGGAATGCTGTTCTGTTAGTGGGACTACTGTTATGCTGACCGAATGTTACCTTAGGATCCAAGGCCCAGTGACTGAAGAGACAGAGAAGATGACCCTGAACATAAGAACATCCCTGCTGGATCAGACCAAGGCCCATCAAGTCCAGCAATCTGTCACACCTGTTCACCAACCGGTTGCCTCTAGGAAGCCCCCAACCAAGACATCTGCCGCAGCACCATCCTGCCTGTGTTCTGCAGCACCTAATGTATTCAGCATGCTCCTCTGATACTGGAGGGAACAGGTATGCATTATGACTAGTATCCCTTTTGACTAGTAGCCATGGATAGCCCTCTCCTCCATGAACATGCCCATTCCCCTCTTAAAGCCTTCCAAGTTGGCAGCATCACCACATCCTGGGGCAGGGAGCTGCCTAGCCTAACTGTGGAGAGGGAAAGGAAGACGCCACGCATGAAAACCAGGAGGCAGCACAGGTTTTAAGAGATGCAGCGTTTAATAGTGGAGTCCCTTCTCTGCATTTGGTTACAGCGACAGCGGAACGACTTCCCTTCTAGAATTTCCAGTAATCCTCCTCATTCACTTCCTGGGGTGGATTAGCACATGGTGGGCCCGCAGCGGTCTGTGTACTGTCCTGGATCAAGGAATGGAGTCATGACAAACACCACACCGCCCACCTGTCAGGCTGTCAATGTGTGCCCTGTCTTCGCCTCATTCATCTGCAGAAAGTCCACTTAAACTAACAGAAAACTCTGTTGGGAGCTGCCTGTGGCACAAAACAACCTCTGGCACAGAAGGAAGAAATGCATAAAGACACACTAGATGAAGCCTGTAGACCAGGGGTGTCAAACGCAATTGTTATGAGGGCCAAATATGACATAAATATCACTTCGTTGAGCCGGGCCATGCCTCACCGGCCCATTTTGAGAGTGGGAGGGGGTGGCTGCCTCGTGGGCTGGATAAGAGCTCTCAAGGGGCCAGATCCGGCCCGCGGGCCTTATGTTTGACACCCCTGCTGTAGACTTTTCCTAGTATTCATTGGCAGCAGAAGCATTTTATGGGCATTATTGTTTTGTAAGCTGATTTCAAGATTGCGAGAACAGAAGTGGGATGAAAAGGTTTTTCACATCATCATCATAACAAATAATAATAATGTCCGTAAAAGGGTTCATGGTTCATAGCACCTATGATGTACTGGTCAAGGATACTCTCTAACCAATCAAAACCACCCCCAGAAACTCTGTTGTCATGACAAGCTAGAAGCACCTTAGATATTCCTTTATCCCAAATAATTACTCAGCAAAACCTAAACCCTGCTTTTCTCCCTTTGAATAAGACCCCAGATTGGTGAAGAGATAGATTTGAGTCCAGTAGCACCTTGGAGACCAACAAGATTTGGGGGGGGGGGGTAAATTTTTCGCGAGTCAAAGCTGGTCTGAGAAAGAGAGCCTTAATTCTTGAAAGCTTAAAAAGGTTAAGGTAGTCCCCTGGGCAAGCACCGGGTCATTCCTGACCCATGGGGTGATGTCACATCCCGACGTTTACTAGGAAGACTATGTTGATGGGGTGGTTTGCCAGTGCCTTCCCCAGTCGTCTTCCCTTTACCCCCAGCTAGCTGATTTTACCGACCTTGGAAGGATGGAAGGCTGAGTCAACCTTCAGCTGGCTCCCTGAAACCAACTTCCGTCGGGACTGAACTCAAGTCATGAGCAGAGCTTGGACTGCAGTGCTGCATTTTACCACTCTGTGCCACGGGGCTCTTCTTGAGAGCTTATACACCCCCAAATCTTGTTGGTCTCTAAGTTGCTATTGAAATTGAATTGAGCTCTTGTACTATAGACCAACACGGCTACTACCCTCCTAAAACCGATCAATAAAACACCCCAGTCCTCGAAATTTGGCGTTATCCTTTCTACAAGCTTTGAATAAATCTGACAATGTTATCCAGCCCTTGTTTCCCCGACGGAAAAGTCAGCCAGCCATTATCAAAGAAGCTGATAATCCCGTGGAATCCGTTGATAACATGATACCAGGTCACGGGGACACCGTTGTCCTCTAATCGTTTCTTGTACAGCAGTCCGTCATCCCTCAACACATCATACTCGCAGGTGACAATGCACGTCCGAGGCAGCTGTCGAACCACAGTATCTTCAGCAATCAGTGGTGAAATTTCTGGCGTGCACACGCTCTTCAGCTCTTCGTAGGCCTCATCGTCACAGGCAATGGGCACCGGAGGCACGTATCCTCTGACCTTGAATTCTTTAGGGATGTTGTCGGCGCTTAACCACTTCCTGTATCGCAGCTTTTGGTCCACGGGGACGTGAGACCCTCGCAAGACCTCTTCCATGAGGGATGCATCTCCGTTCAGGTACTGCAAAAAGTAGAAAGCAGCCTTCTCCCGGTACAAAATGGGCACGGCCTGGTTTTGCTGATACGAAGGCAAGTTGAAGTCTATGGCTTGCAGGCCAGGATAAATGAGGATCTGAGCACAAACCTTTGGGAAGCCTTGCCTGCCCACTAAAGTTTGGCATACCCCAGCGGCGAGGCTGCCCCCGGCACTGTCACCTGCGATGACGACCCGGGTGCTGTCCACTCCATAGTCGTCGGCGGTCTGGAGGAAGTGGGTGGTGGCAGCGAGGCAGTCATTCAGCTGAGCTGGATACTTGTGCTCAGGAGCTAGGCGGTACCTAAAGCCATCGATACAAATTGGAAAGACAGTTATTCTCTATTTAGGTGGAGCTTGTTAAGAACATAAGAAAGGCCATGCTGGATCAGACCAAGGCCCATCAAGTCCACCAGTCTGTTCACACAGTGGCCAACCAGGTGCCTCTAGGAAGCCCACAAACAAAACGACTGCAGCAACATCCTGCCTGTGTTTCACAGCACCTTATAAAATAGGCATGCTCCCGTTACTGGAGAGAATAGGTATGCATCACAACTAGTATTCATTTTGACTAGGAGCCATGGATAGCCCTATCCTCAATGAATATGACCACTCCACTCTTAAAGTCTTCTAAATTAGAGCCATCACCACATCCTGGGGCAGGGAGTTCCACAATTTAACTATTTAAACCAAGGCATCTGAAGGATTGCTCACAATGTACTACCAGTCTACTTTATGACTGAAGATCATAAGACTTTCCCTGCCCCATTCTGTGGATTGGCCTACACAACTCACTTCCTGCATTCTGGTTCAACTAGGAGAATGCCTAAAATTAATTCCAGAACCCTGCCCAGTTGGCCCACAAAATCCAGTTTTCCTTCCTGCGCATCTTTCTTTTCCCTTTCTTTTCCCACCCATGTGCACAAACCGGCTTACAATCACCTTCCCTTCCCCTCCCCACAACAGACACCCTGTGAGGTAGGTGGGGCTGAGAGAGCTCTAAAAGAGCTGTGACAAGCCCAAGGTCATCCAGCTGGCTTCATGTGGAGGAGTAGGGAATCAAACCAGGTTCTCCAAATCAGAGTCCACTGCTCCAAACCATCGCTCTTAACCACTACACCACGCTGGCTCTCTAACTGCACTCCTGGATGTATGCAGAGACTATCTGAAGCCACTGCTTTCAAAAAGGGAGACACCGCCAAGAAGCAGTTCGAAAGCAACCCCGCTCGGGTCCATTACATGATCAGGTTGCTTCGGCTGCGTGGGGCGCGCACTGTTTCCCTGCCAAGCACATGACATGCTCTTGCCAACATTGCAACCCGCTGGTCTTGACTTACTCCACCGACACAACCACCGATTCGCTTTCTTTGGAGATGTAACGGCACATCTTGTCATAGGCTCCTGCAAAGCAAATAGTTCCAGAGATGTCTTATTTGTGAATGAAAAATCGGCCGCCCCTCCCCCTGATTCATGATTCTTGTCCCTCCCACCCCATCCCAGGATAACAATCCATGAAAAAGCAGACATAAAATTGGCCAGTAAAACTGGAAGTTAGGAAGGAGAAGAAGAAGAGTTGGTTTTTATATGCCGACTTTCTCTATCACTTAAGGGAGACTCAAACCGGCTTACAATCACCTTCCTTTCCCCTCCCCACAACTGATACTCTGTGAGTGGGTGGGGAGAGAATGTGACTTGCCCAAGGTCACCCAGCAGGCTTCATGTGTAGGAGTGGGGAAACAAATCCAGTTCACCAGATTAGCCCCCGCCACTCATGTGGAGGAGTGGGGAATCAAACCTGGTTCTCCAGATCAGACTCCACCGCTCCAAACCACCATTCATAACCACTACACCATGCTGGCTGTATGTTTTGAATTGTACCAGACAGAACTGAAAGCCACAAACCAGGATTTGAGGGTCAAAACTGCAGGGATGAACCATTTGAAATCATCACTATCAGAGTGGGATATTCCCAGGAATTCCTGCAAAGGCTCCCTATAGAATGTAAAGGGGGAGGACTGGGGAAAATGAAAGATTCGTTATCAGCAGAAACTTCCCCATGCAAACCCAGTGAACCAGCCCTACGCCAACGGCTGACTACGGATATGGTACAGATGAAGTTCGGAAGGGGTAACTCACGGATGCTTCCAAACATCCATCCGCCCCCATGAAAGAAAACGACGCCTTTCCTTCGGCCAGCAGAGGGAGCTTTGGGCTGGTAAATCCGGACAGGTACATGTTTAAACTTCATATCCTTTATGAAAAGTTTGGCGTCTTTCCCTTGCTTCCATCCATTTCTCCAATACCGGACGAACTGGATTTGACTGCAGATATGTAGATTCTCCAAAATCTTTCCCTTTGGGGGGGGGGAGAAGAGAGAGAGAGAATGTACAGATTTAGTTAAAGAGTATATCTATTCCCTCTTGTGCCTTGCAGATGTTCAAAAACTGCATATATACATCTGGGCTTGCCAACCTTCAGGCGGGGCCTGGAGATCCCCTGGAATTACAACTGGAGATCTCCTGGAATTACAACTGAGATCCTTCTCCTCCCAAACTCTGGTCTCCTCAGGCTCCATCCCCAAATAACCAGGAATTTCCCAACCCAGAGTTGGCAACTCTAAAGGTCCCAGAGGGAAAGGGGAACCATTTGCTGGGTCTGCCCGCTCAACAACCATGTGTTCAGCCAAACATCCACAGTCAGTCCTATGCACAAAGACTTTTTCCTGGCCATCGGGAATGCTACAAAAACTAGACTCCCGACCACACGTACAGTGCAGAAGTTCATCAGAAGTTCACGAGTGGTAGACCTCCATGCAGACCTTCAGTGGAACATGTCGATACTGAAGACATGTGGGCACAATCCTGCTCCCTTCTACCTGTGTACATGCTCCATAGTTCTGGATAGCTGCACAGGGCTTCAGGAAATAGCAAATGAGGGATTCAACAATTGGATATGGTTTGAGGTGGGTCGCTGTGTTGGTCTGCAGCCGAACAGATAGAAGAGCTAGATTCCAAACCAGCAGCACCTTCAAGACCAACCCTGGAAATCTGATTGGTCTTTAAAGTGCTACTGGACTTGAATCTAGCTCAACTATTGGGTATGAAATTTGCCTTATTTTGAATATGGAGTTCCCCTAACTGGACCAGACTAGGTTTGTAGACTGGGGACAATTGCAGCAGCGTTAACAGCCATTGGACGACCTCCTTCCACCAAACTGAGATTAAGGAAGAAGAGTTGGTTTTTATACCCCGCTTTTCTCCGCCTTTAAGGAGTCTCAAACCAGCTTACAATCGCCTTCCCTTCCCCTCCCAACAGACACCTTTGGAAGCCCCCCCCCAAATGACCCCAAGGTACAAGCCTTAGAGCCCACCCTCCCAAACAGCTATTTCCCCCAGGGGCACATTATCATCTGGAGGTCGATTGTAACTCCAGGAGATCTTCAAAGGCAAACTCACAGAGGTTAAAGTTGTCTGTCTGTCAAACCAGGGTAGGGTTGCCAGGTCCTCTTCGCCACTGGTGGGATGTTTTGGGGTGGAGCCTGTTTAGAGACTGTTGATTTCTAGGACGGGCATTGGCGAAATATTTAAATGCTATCAATAATCTGTGGTTTCTCTGAGGAGGGGCTGTAGCTCAGTGATAGAGCATCTGCTTGGCATGCAGAAGGTCCCAGGTTCAATCCCCGGCATCTCCAGTTAAAGGGATTGGGCAAGTAGGTGATGTGAAAGATCCCTGCCTGAGACCCTGGAGAGCCATGGAGAGGGGCTGTGGCTCAGTGGTAGAGCATCTGCTTGGCATGCAGAAGGTCCCAGGTTCAATCCCCGGCATCTCCAGTTAAAGGGGCTGGGCAAGTAGGTGATGTGAAAGACCCCTGCCTGAGACCCTGGAGAGCCGCTGCCGGTCTGAGTAGACAATACTGACATTGATGTACCAAGGGTCTGATTCAGTATCAGGCAGCTTCATGTGTTCATGTGAGGGCGGGGTTTGGGGAGGGGCAGGACTTCGATGCCCTAGAGTCCAGTTGCCAAAGCGGCCCTTTTCTCCTGGTGAACAGATCTCTACTAGCTGGAGATCAGATGTAATAGCAGCAGATCTCCAGCTACTACTTGGAGGTTGGCAACCTTATGAATTGCTGCTGGCTGCCCACCTCACTGCCACTTCCAGGCAGGGTTGCCAGCTCTTGGTTGTTAGTGCTACCCGCAGGTTACGCTAAGATTTGGCCCTTGGTGCTTCGTCCAAGTACAAAATGAACCAGAGGCAAAGGCAAGAAAGCATCGAATACAAAAAAAATGTAATCTGATATACCTTTTGGGTGGTGTGTAGTAATGCAACATTATGACACACTTGTGACATAGAGCAGTTGCTTAATATAATAATAAAATGTACTAATGACCCATGAGTTGTGTGTGTGTGTGTGTGTGTAAAGTGCCGTCAAGTGGCAGCCGACTTTACGGCGACTCCTTTTTTGGGGTTTTCATGGCGAGAGACTAACAGAGGTAGTTTGCCAGCGCCTTCCTCTGCACAGCAACCCTGGTGTTCCTTGGTGGTCTGCCATCCAAATACCAACCAGGGCCGACCCTGCTTAGCTTCTGAGATCTGATGAGATCAGGCTAGCCTGGGCCATCCTGGTCAGGGCACCCATGAGTTAGTATCATACAATCAATGCATTCCCAGACCCATTCCAATATATTGATTATACCCATGAGCTAGTATAATCAATATATTGGAATGCGGTCTGGGAATGCATTGACTGTCGAGGTCTCTTTGAAATGCGTGGACACTCTTTGAAATGCGTGTTGTGCTGATATGCATAGATGTCAGATTGTCATCATTACTTCAGGACATTCGTCCACTAACATACCCTTCGGATACCCACTGTACTAGCCTAGCGATGTTCTATAAACAATGGACATCAGATGTCTTTATTTGTGCCTCAAGTTTTCTATCTATGCATAATATACTGTTCTTTACCACAAGCTCCCGTTGGCATTTTCTTTTCCCACAACATTCACCCCAGTGGGGTAGAGTGTAATCATGGCCTGGGTTAGTACAAAATCTAATACAGAAAAGGATTAATTCAAAATCTGATATGTCGTGCCCCCTATCATGGTTGGGAACTACCTGGAGGTTTTTTTGGGGGAGAACCTGAGGAGGGCAGGGTTTGGGGTGGGACTTCAAAGCCACAGAGTCCAATTGCCAAAGTGGCCCTTTTCTCCAGGTGAACTGATCTCTATCGGCCGGAGATCAGTTGTAATACCAGGGGATCTCCAGCTACTACCTGGTGGTTGGCAACCCTAGATGCCATCTGTTTTCTCCAGGGGAACTGATCTCTATCGGCTGGAGATCAGTTGCAATAGCAGGAGATCTCCAGCCACCACCTGGAGGTTGGACTTTTAGCTCGGCATCCTGCCCACCCACCCAGGTGGCTTCGACGCCGTTTAAACATTGGCCAGCTCCCCCCCACCCCGTTTCCCCCCAGCAATGCCTGCCTACCTGCTTCCTGGCACGGATCTAGGGTTACCAACCTCCAGGGAGCTGGCTAATCTCCTGTTAAGGAACAATATCTCAACACGCAGCCACTTATAACTCTTTTGTTGTTTTTATGTTTTTTTCTCATGCCTTAAAGTGCCTTAAATCCCAGTTCACAATATTATCATAACACGATTAACAACATTAAAGACGAGGTTGATAAATAGTCCATAGGATTGGTCCGTTCATACCCACCACGGTGGACATTAGCACGATCTGTGGAAAGGCTGTGCAAAGAGGAATCCCATAGGACAGCTATTATCAGCTGACTTCCAGAAGACGCATTACAATACGACACTGAGAAGCAAGCCATCGGCGTAACTTTCCCTCTGTGGCTGCCTGTTGAGATATTGTTCCTTAACAGGAGATTAGCCAGCTTTTATATACAACCTCCAGGGAGCGGCTGGAGATCTCCTGCTATTACAACTGATCTCCAGCCGACATAGAGATCAGTTCACCTGGAGAAAGTGACCGCTTTGACAATTGGCCTCTATGGCACTGAAGTCCCTCCCCTCCCCAAACCCCTCCCTGCTCAGGCTCAGCCCGTAAAACCTCCAGGTACATCCCCACCTGGAGCTTAGGGTCGCCAACCTCCAGGTACTAGCTGGAGATCTCCTACTATGACAACTGATCTCCAGCCGACAGAGATCAGTTCACCTGGAGAAAAGGGCCGCTTTGACAATTGGCCTCTATGGCACTGAAGTCCCTCCCCTCCCCAAACCCCTCCCTGCTCAGGCTCAGCCCGTAAAACCTCCAGGTACATCCCCACCTGGAGCTTAGGGTCGCCAACCTCCAGGTACTAGCTGGAGATCTCCTACTATGACAACTGACCTCCAGCCGACACAGAGATCAGTTCACCTTGCGGAAATGGCCGCGGGGGCAACTGGACTGTAGGGCCTCGAAGTGCCTCCCCAACCCCCCCCTCCTCAGGCTCCGCCCCCACAGCCAAGAGGGACCTGGCAACCCCCCCCCACCCCACCCCCCAGCGGACTCACCACCACGGCGGCGCCGATGAGAAGGGCGTGCAGGATCCGCAGCCGCGCCGGCCGCTCCACCTCCGGGGGGACCTGGGAATGGGTGGCGTCGAAGGAGATGCTGCCCACCAGCACCAGCACCGCCGCCCCCAGCAAGGCGGCCGCCGCCAGCAGCAGCAGGGCGTAGAGGAACCCCATGCCCCCCTCCCCCGGATCGGGGCCGCGCAGCTCTCCGGCGGGCGGCGGCGCGGCGCGGCGGGGCTCTGCTGGCTGCGGGTGTGCCGGCGCAAAGGCACGACGCCGCGCCCCTCCTCTCCGCCCGCAGCTGGCGATCGGGGCGTTGCTGCCAGACCCAAGGATCTAGAGCCAAGAGTGCGCCTTGGGTCTGGAACCACGGCTGTTGTGCAAAAACAAGGGGTGTGTGTGTGTGTGTGTGTGTCGGGGGGGGGGAGGACCGAAGGAAAGGCGTAAACATGTGAGGGTGGCCAAGGATCTAGAGCAAAGAGTGCGCCTTTGGTCTGGAACCACGGCTGTTGTGCAAAAACAAGGTGTGTGTGTGTGTGGGGGGGGAGGACCGAAGGAAAGGCGTAAACATGTGAGGGTGGCCAAGGATCTAGAGCAAAGAGTGCGCCTTGGGTCTGGAACCACGGCTGTTGTGCAAAAACAAGGGGTGTGTGTGTGTGTGTGTGTGTCGGGGGGGGGGAGGACCGAAGGAAAGGCGTAAACATGTGAGGGTGGCCAAGGATCTAGAGCAAAGAGTGCGCCTTTGGTCTGGAACCACGGCTGTTGTGCAAAAACAAGGTGTGTGTGTGTGTGGGGGGGGAGGACCGAAGGAAAGGCGTAAACATGTGAGGGTGGCCAAGGATCTAGAGCAAAGAGTGCGCCTTGGGTCTGGAACCACGGCTGTTGTGCAAAAACAAGGGGTGTGTGTGTGTGTGTGTGTGTGTGTGTGTGTGTCGGGGGGGGGAGGACCGAAGGAAAGGCGTAAACATGTGAGGGTGGCCAAGGATCTAGAGCAAAGAGTGCGCCTTGGGTCTGGAACCACGGCTGTTGTGCAAAAACAAGGTGTGTGTGTGTGGGGGGGGGGAGGACCGAAGGAAAGGCGTAAACATGTGAGGGTGGCCAAGGATCTAGAGCAAAGAGTGCGCCTTTGGTCTGGAACCACGGCTGTTGTGCAAAAACAAGGTGTGTGTGTGTGGGGGGGGGGAGGACCGAAGGAAAGGCGTAAACATGTGAGGGTGGCCAAGGATCTAGAGCAAAGAGTGCGCCTTGGGTCTGGAACCACGGCTGTTGTGCAAAAACAAGGGGTGTGTGTGTGTGTGTGTGTGTGTGTGTGTGTGTGTGTCGGGGGGGGGAGGACCGAAGGAAAGGCGTAAACATGTGAGGGTGGCCAAGGATCTAGAGCAAAGAGTGCGCCTTGGGTCTGGAACCACGGCTGTTGTGCAAAAACAAGGGGTGTGTGTGTGTGTGTGTGTGTGTCGGGGGGGGGAGGACCGAAGGAAAGGCGTAAACATGTGAGGGTGGCCAAGGATCTAGAGCAAAGAGTGCGCCTTGGGTCTGGAACCACGGCTGTTGTGCAAAAACAAGGGGTGTGTGTGTGTGTGTGTGTGTGTGTGTGTCGGGGGGGGGGAGGACCGAAGGAAAGGCGTAAACATGTGAGGGTGGCCAAGGATCTAGAGCAAAGAGTGCGCCTTGGGTCTGGAACCACGGCTGTTGTGCAAAAACAAGGGGTGTGTGTGTGTGTGTGTGTGTGTGTGTGTGTGTCGGGGGGGGGGGAGGACCGAAGGAAAGGCGTAAACATGTGAGGGTGGCCAAGGATCTAGAGCAAAGAGTGCGCCTTGGGTCTGGAACCACGGCTGTTGTGCAAAAACAAGGGGTGTGTGTGTGTGTGTGTGTGTGTGTGTCGGGGGGGGGAGGACCGAAGGAAAGGCGTAAACATGTTAGGGTGGCCAAGGATCTAGAGCAAAGAGTGCGCCTTTGGTCTGGAACCACGGCTGTTGTGCAAAAACAAGGGGTGTGTGTGTGTGTGTGTCGCGGGGAGGGAGGACCGAAGGAAGGCGTAAACATGTGAGGGTGGCCAAGGATCTAGAGCACTGGTTCCCGACCTGGGGTCCGTGGACCCCCAGGGTTCCACGAGAACTAAATTAAGGTCCGCGAAACAAAGTTATAAACCCATAATAAATTAATAGTTTCAATTAAAAGTTCTCTATTATAAATATATATATATATATATATATATATATATATATTCAAATATTATTCTAAGTTTAATGTTTAACTAACAGTTATGATTAAAGTTTATTTTCAAATTCTCAGAATTTTTATTTTGAACCTTGGGGTCCCTGCACCGAACAAAAAAGTCCTAGTGGTCCCTGGTCAAAAAAGGTTGGGAACCACTGATCTAGAGCAAAGAGTGTGCCTTTGGTCTGGAACCACGGTTGTTGTGCAAAAACAAGGTGTGTGTATGGGGGGGGGGAGGACCGAAGGAAAGGCGTAAACATGTTAGGGTGGCCAAGGATCTAGAGCAAAGAGTGCGCCTTTGGTCTGGAACCATGGCTGTTGTGCAAAAACAAGGTGTGTGTGTGTGTGTGTCGGGGGGGGAGGACCGAAGGAAAGGCGTAAACATGTGAGGGTTGCCACCCTCCAGGTACTAGCTGGTAAGACAGCAAGGTGGACTTTCTCTGAATGTGGAGGATCCACTTAAGTATTTTGGCTTAGTAGTTTGTGATAATCACTTAAGTATTTTGGCTTAGTAGCTTGTGATAATCTTTTCCCCTTTCTGTAAATGTACTGTAAATGTATTGAGATAGCAAGGGAAGTCTGTTGCTGGGCAGGATAACTGTGTGTGAAGGCAGTGGGTGAAATGTCATGGAGTGTCAGAGTGAACGATAAACAATGATAGGAGAAACTGGATGAAACTGCAACTGTACTGAGTCACCTTTCTGTCCGTAATACAATCCGATATGTATAACTTGTTGATGTATCATCATAACTTGAATTTGGATAAATATCTCTTCCCCAGTATAATCGGGACTCAGAGATTTCTGCCCATTAGGGCCTCTGAGTCAGCAGCTGCAAATAAACTGTTTTCTTGATAACTATCTTGGGTCTCCCTCTCCCCCACGAACCCCTGTTTTACTGCAACACTGGAGATCTCCTGCTATCTTTACAACTGATCTCCAGGCGATAGAGATCAGTTCCCCTGGAGAAAAGGGCTGCTTTGGCAACTGGACTCTGTGGCGTTGAAGTCCCTCCCCTCCCCAAACCTCGCCCCCCAAATCTCCAAGACGTTGAGGGTTGGCATCCTCCAGGTACTGGCTGGAGATCTCCTGCTATAACAACTGATCTCCAGCCGACCGAGATCAGTTCACCTGGAGGAAATGGCCACTTTGGCAATTGGACTCTACGGCATTGAAGTCCCTTCCCTCTCCAAACTCCACCCCCTCGGACTCCGCCCCAAAAGCCTCCAGCTGGTGGTGAAGAGCAACCTGGCAGCCCTAATGTAGTTCCCAACCAGGCACTGGCAACCCTACCTGGAAGTGGCAGTGAGGAGAGGGAACAGCTTGTTGCTCCTTACAGGTGGGCAGGCAGCAGCAGTTCATGGGGCTGCCAACCTCCAGGTGGTGGCTGGAGATCTCCTGCTGTTACAACTGATCTTCAGGCGATAGAGATCAGTTCCCCTGGAGAAAAGGGCCGCTTTGGCAATTGGACTTTATGGCATTGAAGTCCCTCCCCTCCCCAAACCCTGCCCGCCTCAGGCCCCGCCCCCCAAATCTCCAGGTATTTCGCAACCCGGAGCTGGCAATCCTAATTGCCATTCATGGATCGAAAGGTCAACAATCTGTTTGGGCAACCTTGGATCCAGAAAGATATTAAAATGCGAGAGACAACAGGATTCTGGATTGTGTACTTAAGAGCCTGATTTACAGGCAAATTAGCTGCTGCTGCCAGCTCTGGGTTGGGAAATACCTGGAGATTTTTGGGGTGGAGCCTGGGGAGGGCAGGGTTTGGGGAGGGGAGGGACCTCGGCAGGGTAGAGCTCAGCCTTAGAGTCCACCCTTCAAAGCAGCCATTTCCCTAGGGTTGCCAACCTCCAGGTGGCGGCTGGAGATCTCCTAGCATTACAACTGATTTCCAGGTGATAGAGATCAGGTCATCTGGAGAAAATGGCCACTTTGGAAGGTGGACTTTGTGGCATCATACCTTGCTGAGATCCCTCCCTTCCCCAAAAACCTTCCTTCCTCAAGCTCAACCCCATCCAGGTATTTCCCAACCTGGAGCTGGCAACCCTACATTTCCCCCAAGGGAACTTTATCATCTGAAGGTTGATTGTAATTCCAGATCTTTAGGGTCCACCTGGGGGTTGGCAACCCTATAATTTATGTGCTATTGATACACATTCTCAAAAAATAGTGCACGAGTTCACAAAGGTATTTTGTTTGTTTATTCATTTCTTGTTACATTTATACCCTACCTTTCTCCCCCAAAGCAGCTTACATGCCTCCGTTATTTTATCCTCACCTTATAAGCTTGTGACTGGGCCAAAGTCACCCAGCAGGCTTCCCTGGCAGAGTGGGGATTCAGACCTGGGTCTCCTAAATCCTTGTTTGACACTCTGACCGCTGCATACATCACACTGGCGTGGTTTGAGTCCTGAATGAGCGGCGTGGGGGCTTACCTTTTCCTGGGACCCATGGTCCTCTGCTCTGAGAGGAAAACATGCTGCATCACTCTGGTTTTTTTCATTGCATTGTTTATTGTATGCAGCACACTGTTTTTATGCACCCTTCTCTGATTTGGGAGTCCAGGTTTACTGCTTTGTTTACTGTAGGCATGATACGGTTTTATTGCATTAAAAAAAAAACAACCCGGTGGGACCCACCTTGCGTCTCAGTGAGAAAGATGTACTAGAAATGTAAATGAACAAACATATGCGCAGAATCCTGGATGTTTCTCAGTGGGGAGATGGTTGGATTTTATGTGTGTTTCAGGACACTACATAAATTCAGCAGACATCTTGATGGGGAGATGTTTGGGAAGGTAGGCATCAGTTTTCGGGGGAGGGAGAGCATCTGCTTGGCATGCAGAAGGGCCCAGGTTCAATCCCCGGCATCTCCAATTAAAGGGACTAGGCAAGTAGGTGATGTGAAAGACCTCTGCCTGAGACCCTGGAGAGCTGCTGCCAGTCGGAGTAGACAATACTGACTTTGATGTACCAAGGGTCTGATTCAGCATAAGGCAGCTTCATGTGTTCATGTGTTCTAATGGGCAGTCCAACATGTATGATCTTGCTGTCAGAATGCATTTCCAGTAGAGTATACCCTTACTCCCATCTTCTGAGTACCCTGTCTGGAAGTGCCGGGGATGAGCCCAGGTCCCAAACAGGCCAACTGTCTGCTTTATAAATCAATCCCTTCCCCTCCTCCAAAGATATATCACTGAGCTGTTTTTATCAACCATAAGCAGCCAGGCCTACAAATCTCGATTTAATCAGACACCAAGTTATAAACTTCTTATAAAAGTGACAATGCTGTCCACCCCTTTTTTACCCGAGGGGAATGACAAAAACCCATTGAAAAAGTTGATCACCCCGTGGAATCCGTCTTCAATGTGGTACCAAGTGACGGGTACCCCGTTGTCCTCCAGCCGTTTCTTGTAAAGGAGCCCGTCGTCCCTTAGAACGTCATATTCACAAGTTATGATACAGGCCTTGGGAAGGTGGGAAATAACAGCTTCTTCAGCCATAAGCGGGGAGAAGGTGGTCTCCAAAGCTTGCTTCACCACCTCGTAGACTTCATCTAAGAAGGACGTGGCCTCTGACGGCTTGAATCCTCTGGCCTTGAATTCTCGCGGGATGTTCTCAGAGCTGATCCACTTCCCGAATCTCGTTTTGATGTCGCTCGGAACATGACACCCTTGCATGACGCTGTCCAACACGGACAAGTCCTTGTTGAGGTACTGCAGAGCGGAACAGATGACATGCTCGCGGTACAAGATGGGGACAGCTCGGTTCTGTTGGTAGGAAGGCAGGTTGAAGTCTATCGCTTGAAGGCCAGGATAGATCAGGATCTGAGCGAGAGGCTTCACTACGTCTGCTCGGCTCACCAAAGCTTGGCACACGGAAGCGGCGAAATTCCCTCCGACGCTGTCCCCGCTGATGATAATGCGAGCAGGATCCGCCCCGTAGTCTTCGGCTTGCTTCAAAAAATGCACAGTGGCGGCCAGGCAGTCGTGAAACTGGGATGGATACTTCTGCTCGGGGGCTAGATTATATCTATAACAAAATAAATGAGGGGCAACAGTTTAATCTTAACGTTTCTGGTTATATTTTAACCCACCAAGGAACCTAGGGCAGCATATATGGAGTGTTTCTAGGGCTGCCAGCCTCCAGGTAGCACCTGGAATGACATAAGAACATAAGAAAGGCCATGCTGGATCAGACCAAGGTCCATCAAGTCCAGCAGACTGTTCACCCAGTGGCCAACCAGGTGTCTCTAGGAAGCCCACAAACATGACGACTGCAGCAGCATTCTCCTGCACCTAATATAATAGGCATGCTCCTCTGATCCTGGAGAGAATAGGTATGCATCATGACTAGTATCCTTTTTGACTAGTAGCCATGAATACCCCTCTCCTCCATGAACATGTCCATTCCCCACTTAAAACCTTCCAAGTTGGCAGGCATCACCACGTCCTGGGGCAGGAAGTTCTACAACTTAACTATGGCAAATGATCTCCAGGCGACCGAGAGGAGTTCCCCTCATTAGTTGAGAGAGGATTTGAAACCCGGAGCCCCCAGATCAAGTCCAGTACTCTAACCACTATGCAACCAACGTCTTTTTAATGGAATTGGAGTGAGCATAGGTTTCTTGAAGCCATCGGCAGAACACCGAATGTTTTTGACCTGGGGGCTTGTGGTATGGAATAAGAACTGTGACCATAAATATGCATCAGTGTATTTGACATCAAAGGGTCTAGATGGTTTTATCAGCTTGTCACATGAGTAGGAGAGTATTTTAATGTTAGCTGTATGCTGATTTAAACAGATGGTCATTTTACGATGGAACATGATTTCTTTCTTTAAGGTGTCTGTATAAATGCAGACTGTAATGCTGTTATTATGCCAATAAAGGTCTATGTATGTGTGTGTGACCTACCGTCTATGCTATGTTTCTGGGAATATGCCAATAAAAGTTGATTGATCGATTGATGTGTGTGACCTGGGGGCTTCCTTATTCTCTTTGCCTGTTTGCCACTCCGCTATACAAATAGGAACAGCTGTTTCTATTGGGAAGGGAGGCGACAGCAAACCGGGGGCCTGCTTTCCAAAGGTTGGGATTCTGACATGCTCTGCCGCAGAGTTTGTTTTGGAAAGCCGGGAATTGGTTGGCTGCCAGCGATGGATGATGCAAAACGCAGCATTCCTTGTGTGCCAGGAACAGGGCCAAGAATGAGCAGGGTACACACACCTCGCAGAACGAGTAGCTCTGGAAAAGCTCTGAACGAACCGAACCCACGAGGTGAAAACCTCTGCAAACAAACAAGTCCCATCCAGTTGTTCAGTTGCAACAGCATTCAAACACTGGGGGGGGGGGAAATTGGGATCAACAGAAATTTGGAGACATCCCTACGTTTCCTGGAAGGGCTAAACCTGCTACCTGATGGCCTGCTCTCACCCTGCCTTGTTTGCATGCTTTCCAGTTGTATCTGGCTGCCCGGGTGCAGAAAAGAGCTACCAAAATGATCAGGGGACTAGAGCGACTGCCCTATGAGGAGCGATCAAAACGCTTTGGGGGCTGTTTAGCTTAGAAAGAAGGCGGTTAAGGGGAGATGTGGTAGAGGTCTATACAATTATGCATGGCATGGAGAGAGTGGACAGGGAGAAGCTTTTTCCCCTCTCATAATACCAGAACACGGGGTCATCTGCTGAAGCTGGAGGGTGAGAGATTCAAAACATAAAAGGAAGTTTTTCTTCACACAACGTATAGTTAAATTGTGGAACTCCCTGCCCCAAAATGTGGTGATGGCTGCCAACTTGGAAGGCCTTAAGAGGGGAGTGGACATGTTCATAGAGGAGACGGCTATTCGTAGCTACTAGTAAAAATGGATGCTAGTCATGATGCATACCTATTCTCTCCAGGATCAGAGGAGCATGCCTATTCTATTAGGTGCTATGAAACACAGGCAGGATGGTGCTGCTGCAGTCATCTTGTTTGTGGGCTTCCTAGAGGCCCCTGGTTGGCCACTATGTGAACAGACTGCTGGACTTGATGGACCTTGGTCTGATCCAGCAGGGCCTTTCTTATGTTCACTGCTGGAAACAGGATGCTGGTCTAGATGCTTTTGTTCTGATCCACTGGGCATTTTTAAATTTTCTTATGTGGTTATGATTGTGGGTGGTGTGAATTCCACTGACAGATCCCCCTCGCAAGGGAAAGGGAATATACTAGTCTTCCCTTCATACCTCCCCAATGGAAAAACCAATGCCAACTTTCATCCCACTGATTTTTGTTTGGCAAATGACAACACCAGATTTTTGTCCTCCATTCTCCCAGAAATTCCAGGTGGCTACATGGATCTCTCCTTCCTTCTCACAATAAGATTGCGAAATAGGTTGGGCTGATAGAAGGTGATTGGCCCAAGGTTACTTGTTCAGCTTCAGAGACAAATCTGGATTTGAACCCAGGATTTCCTAGTCCTACTCGGTCTCTCAAACCCATACTAGCTCTGTTTATATACTCACCCAACTGATACCAGCACCGAATCACTCTCTTTGGCAATGTACCGACAAACATGGTCGTACGAATCTGAAAAGAGGCACATGGAAAAGTTAGAGTCGAGATTAATTTTTGTTTTGTTTCCGTATCCAATCCAGACAAAGGTTTGGAATCAACGTTTTTGTTACGCTGATGATGAAGCCATCTTCCAATTCAGAGAGCCTCGCTCAAATGAAAGAGGCGTGCTGTACCCCAAGAAGTCTCCTTGCCCTAGAGAAAGGGTCTACTTTGTAGTAGTCTACCTGACCCTTTGGACCTGACCCAAAGAGAAGGAATGGAAATATCGAGCACCGGGTTGCCAGGTCCCTCTTTGCCACCGGCGGAAGGTTTTTGGGGTGGAGCCTGAGGAGGGAAGGGTTTGGGGAGGGGAGGGACTTCAATGCCATAGAGTCCAATTCCCAAAGTGGCCATTTTCTCCAGGCGAATTAATCTGTCAGCTGGAGATCAGTTGTAATAGCAGGAGATCTCCAGCTAGTACCTAGAGGATGGCAACCCTAATCGAGCATGAGTCCAAAATGGATTCCATATTTTGAAATAGGACTGTGTTCTTGCAAACGTTGTTCTGATAACACTTCTGTTCTGAATGAGGGATGCTAGCTTGCACAATTTAATTTAATTAATTTACAATTTAATTTATTTCGGTCATTGACCAGCAAAGCAAATATTCAAATAGCTTACACTGAGTCAGATCACTGATCTCTCGAAGTCAGTATTGTCTTCTCTCTGGATGTTTTGGGAATCGAATATGGTTGCCAGTCTCCATATGGTGGCTGGAGATCTCCTGGAACCACAGTTGGTCTCCAGCTCCCCTGGAGAAAATGGCTGCTTTTGAAGGTAGACTCTATGGCATTATACCACACTAAGGTCCCTCCCCTCATTGTGATACATGGCGTAGACCAGTGGTTTCCAACCTTTTTTTGACCAGGGACCACTAGGTTCGGTGCAGGGACCCCAAGGTTCAAAATAAAAATTCTGAGAATTTGAAAATAATCTTTAATCATAACTGTTAGTTAAACATTAAACTTAGAATAATATTTGAATATATATATTTTATAATAGAGAACTTTTAATTGAAAATATTAATTTATTATGGGTTTATAACTTTGTTTCGCAGACCTTAATTTAGTTCTCGCGGACCCCTGGGGGCCCATGGACCCCTGGTTGGGAACCAGTGGCGTAGACCATGCCTGAGAGAGAATGCTGAGGAGAAAAGAATAAGAAGGAGCCTTGAGAGTTATCTAAGAAGACCTGACTGTGCTCTTTGCCACCAGCTGGAAAACGCTGGCCTGGCCACAAAGTCAACCTTGGCAGCCATCTCCATCAGAAGACAACCGTGGGCGAGGAAATATTATGCGGTGTGCATTCTTTCTGGGCTGAGAGCACGCCTCATGGTTCTGCATAAACCGGTAAATGCGCAAATCTTAATAGCAGCAACGCAGGTTGGTTTCTGTCTCCCAACAGGAAGCCTGATGGAACCTCAATACTGTGACTAACTCTGAGAAGGAGGCTGTGGTGTAACACCCTCCCCTTCCCTCTGAGACAAACTTTAGACTGCAAACTCCTCAGGGGAGGGACTCTGTTTAGGATGGTTAGAGACTAGGCTATTGGCTAGGCACTCTGCGTGGGGCTGACCTTGGAAGCACACTCATAACCGTAATTAGTTCAAAGGTTGATAGCCTAACTTGGGGGTTGCTGGGTTTTAAACTGGTCCTTCTAGCTGCAAAACTTGTTTGATCTGCAGCAATGAGCAGGTAGGGTTGCCAGGTGCCTCTTCGCCACTGGCGGGAGGTTTTGGGGGCGGAGCCTGAGGAGGGCGGGGTTTGGGGAGGGGAGGGACTTCAACGCCATAGAGTCCAATGGCCAAAGCGGCCATTTTCTCCAGGGGAACGGATCTCTTATCAGCTGGAGATCAGTTGTAATAGCAGGAGATCTCCAGTTAGTACCTGGAGGTTGGCAACTCTATGAGCAGGTGATGTTAGATTCATGTATGAAATGCTTCATTTGCCCACAGGGTTGCCAGATCCCTCTTTGCCATCGGTGGGAGGTTTTTGGGGCAGAGCCTAAGGAGGGTGAGGTTTGGGGAGGGGAGGGACTTCAATGCCATAGAGTCCAAGTGCCAAAGCAGCCATTTTCTCCAGGGGAACTGATCTCTATCGGCTAGAGATCAGTTGTGACAGCAGGAGATCTCCAGCTAGTACCTGGAGGTTGGCAGCCCTATCTACAGATTGGCAACCCTAGTTCTCAGTCTTGACATAGTAATTTTCTAGGAATGAGCTGTTAGTTTTGTGTATTAATTTGTGCTGTGTCTGTGTGTAGTATGGCTTTTAATGAGCAATTTGTACACATAGTATCTACAAGTTGGAATATGTATAGTGTATGCTGCTGATTTCTTGACGCATAAATAACATTTGGAAACTTGGGGGCAAGGAAAGAGTAAATTACCCCAAAACAAAAATAAAGGGTTCAATTCGCATGAAACAGAAGCAAAAAATAAAAAAATAAAAATGTGGATTTGGCGGAGGGGAAATCTCAGGCACGAGACATTCAAAATCTTTGGCACATTTCACAAGACTCAACACAAACCTCTTGGTCCTGTTGCGAAACCTACAGATTTCCTTCTCTTTTCTGTCAACTGTCTGTAGGAAATTGCTGCAGAACCTTCCACTGAGAGTCCTTTATTTATCCCCTGAGGCAGAGAGCTGGGTTGGACTGTAGCCCCTTAAGGTCTCGCCATGGGGTCAGACCCTGCTTTTTGAATTCCTGTGCCAAATAGGTATGTTTGTATTTGCGCATTTGCGAAAGAAGGAACTGAGCAAATTGGGACCGATAAGCATAGACAGATAAGCCACGCTGAAGTTGTTGACTGGTACGGGGCCATGAAGCATGAAGCTGAATTGCAGTCTCTTTTCCCCCTCCAATATTGGGTGGGGGAAAGGAGAGAAGAACTTTTTAACCCTTTCTCTCCATTTTAAGGAGCCCCGAGGTGCAGAATGGTAAGCTGCAGTACTGCAGTCCAAGCTCTGCTCATGACCTGAGTTCGATCCCGATGGAAGTCGGTTTCAGGTCGCCGGTTCAAGGTTGACTCGGCCTTCCATCCTTCCGAGGTTGGTCAAATGAGTACCCAGCTTGCTGGGGGTAAAGGGAAGATGACTGGGGAAGGCAACGCAAACCACCCTGTAAACAGAGTCTGCCTAGTAAACGTTGAGATATGACATCACCCCATGGGTCAGCAGGGTTGCCAGGTACCTCTTTGCCACCTGCGGGAGGTTTTTGGGGTGGAGCCTGAGGAAAGCTAGGTTTGGGGAGGGGAGGGACTCCAGGTAGTAGCTGGAGATCTGCTATTACAACTGATCTCCAGCCGATAGAGATCAGTTCACCTGGAGAAAATGGCTGCTTTGGCAATTGGACTCTATGGCATTGAAGTCCCTCCCCTCCCCAAACCCCCCCTCCTCAGGCTCCGCCCCAAAAACCTCCTGCCATTAGCGAAGAGGGACTTGGCAACCCTATTTGCAGGGCTTTATCAGCGCACACAAATGCATTGGTAACGTAGAGGGGAGAAAGATGTTGATGGACCGAAGGAACAGAAAGCTGTGGCCGATCACATGTGCTTAAGTTTTGGAACCAATGTTATCCATTTCCCTGAATGCAGGGAAAGGCAGACTGAAGCATGACATGAGGATGAAAATGGAAACGAACAAGACGTTTGCTCATTTCCACGGACTGAATATTATTTTCGGTATTTTCAGGGTCCCAGCTGGGAGGGAGCAAGTTGTGTGAAATGTAAAATCATATTGATTCCTTTTTTTTTATAAGGTGTATAATAGTTGGCTGACTTTTTAAGATGCCTTACTGATACTGCCAAACATCCAGCCTCCTCCATGGAAATAGACGACTCCTTTCCTTCGTTCCGGTTTGGATTCTCTTGGCTGATAAACCCTCACTGGGATGTCCTCGAAAGTTAGATCCTTAATCAGGAGTTTGGGATCTTCTCCCAGTTTTTTCCCTTCTTGGGTGAAGCGGATGAAATGAATTTGGGAACAGAAGCAGAGGTTCTCCAGAATCTTCCCCTGTTTGAAAGAATACATGAAGACGTGAACTGCCTTATACCGAATCCGAGCATTGGTTTGTCAAGGTCAGTATTGTTGACTCAGACTGGCAGCCAGGGTCGCAGGGCAAGGTCTTTCACATCAGATCTGCTATTACAACTGATCTCCAGCTGATAGAGATCAGTTCCCCTGGAGGAAATGGCCGCTTTGGCCATTGGACTCTATGGCATTGAAGTCCCTCCCCTCCCCAAGCCCCGCCCTCCTCAGGCTCCTCCCCAAAAACCTCCTGCCGGTGGCGAAGAGGGACCTGGCAAACCTACTCAACAAATACAGCATGCATATAAACAATAAAAACTGGGTTCCCAAATTAGGGAATGCCATAGAAAAACTGTGTGATGCATACAGTGAATTATACACACAGGGCATTGAAGGCAAGAAACTAACAGAGGCGGTTTGACATTGCCTTCCTCTGCATAGCAACCCCAGTCTTCCTTGGTGGTCTCCCATCCATGGCTGACCCCGCTTAGCTCCCAAGCACTGATAAGCGCAGGCTCAGCGAGGCTATCCGGACCACTTGCAGTCTCTATAACACAAGAGGGGGGGGAAGGGGTAATCCCCCCAGGTGTTGACACCTACCCGTAAATTGGGTTTGATTGGGTGAGCATGCCAGTGTGAATGGAGACCCACATTTGATCACAAAACCTGATTGAATAGGATTTCCTAATCATACCCAAGTGACATGGGGCTAGGGTTGCCAGGTCCCTCTTCGCCACCAGTGGGAGTTTTTGGGGGCGGAGCCTGAGGAGGGCGGGGTTTGGAGAGGGGAGGGACTTCAATGCCATAGAGTCCAATTGCCAAAGCGGCCATTTTCTCCAGGTGAACGGGTCTCTATTGGCTGGAGATCAGGTGTAATAGCAGGAGATCTCCAGCTAATACCTGGAGGTTGGCAACCCTACATGATGCAAGAAAAGAAAGGTGTTTTGGTGGTGGTGGGGGAGTCTTTCAGAGAACACTTGCTGTTCCTATTTTGCATAACAAGTGTTTACTGGAAACATTTGTCTCCATCCTCAACCTTTAAAGTTATTTTAATTTCTCCCTTTCTTCCCCCCAGGGAGAGCTCAGAAAGGTTTTATCCCTGGGGGTGTGGGTGGGGGAAGCGCTAATAAGCATACATCCAAATGATAGTTTTTCAGGTCACATCCATAAAGCATTTGTCTGGTTCCTCAACTTTTAAAGTTATTTTAATTTCTCCCTTTTCACCCAGGGGTAGCTCAGAAAGTGAAGAGCAGCTTTTATCCTGGGGGTGCGGGGAGAGTACTAATAAGCATACATCCAAGATGATAGTTTTCCAGGTCACACCCATAAATTCCCAATTTCAGGCAGATTCCTGGGTTAAGTCACGGGGAGAAAGCATGTGCAACTATTATTGTGCCCTTTGGTATTTTATATATCTGAAAGTCCCAATAAACACACCTGTTGCCTTCGGGCTTGCAAACATAGTTGGAAGACTCTAACTTTTGCTTCTGTGGAAGCAAGCATGGTCATGTACATTGTGCGACTGATAGACCTTCACCCAGGTAAGGCTAGATACTAAATCTGGTTATAGTGCTGTAGACAAAGGGTGTAAACAAAGAGATGGATCGAATCAATAAAGGAAGCCACGATCCTCACTTTGCAAGATCTGAACAAAGCTGTTAAAGATAGGACATTTTGGAGGACATTGATTCATAGTAGGGTCGCCAACGTCCAGTTACTAGCTGGAGATCTCCTGCTATTACAACTGATCTCCAGCCGATAGAGATCACTGAGAAAATGGCCACTTTGGCAATGGGACTCTATGGCATTGACGTCCCTCCCCTCCCCAAACCCCGCCCTCCTCAGGCTCCACCCCAAAAACCTCCTGCTGGTGGCAAAGGGAGACCTGGCAACCCTAATTCATAGGGTCCCCATGAGTCGGAAGCGACTGGACGGCACTTCACACACACACACACACACACACACACACACACACACACACACACACACACACAAAGGATAGAGTCTTTTGATGACTATCACGTCAATCATTCGGTAGTGCAGAGTCACATTGGAATCACTCTTTCCCAGATCTGTCTTTTAAAATTTGGTAGAAACCAATGAGTAACTGGCTCGTGGGTCTGGTGGATTTCTCGATCCCAGTAGCCATTGGTGAAAGTGTCAGTTCCCAGTAGAGGGCTATGCTAGAGGGATGATTCCCTTCTGGAATCACCCTTACGTTGACACCAACAAGTAACCAGCAGATGTTATAGGTAGGGTTGTCAGCTCCAGGTTGGGAAATACCTGGAGCCTTGGGGTGGAACCTGAGGAGTGTGGGGTTCGGAGAGCGGAGGGCCTTCAATGCCACAGAGTCCAATGGCCAATGCAGCCATTTTCTCCAGGGGAAGTGATCTCTGTCACCTGGAGATCAGTTGTAATAGCAGCACCAACCAGGTGCCTCTAGGAAGCCCACAAAAAAGGCGACTGCAGCAGCATTATCCTGCCTGTGTTTCACAGCATTTAATAGAACAGGCATGCTCCTCTGATCCTGGAGAGAATAGGTATGCATCATGACTAGTATCCATTGTTACTAGTAGCCATGAATAGCCGTCTCCTCAATGAACATGTCCACTCCCTTCTTAAGGCCTTCCAAGTTGGCAACCATCACCACATTTTGGGGCAGGGAGTTCCACAATTTAACTGTACGTTGTGTGAAGAAATACTTCCTTTTATCTGTTTTGAATCTCTCACCCTCCAGCTTCAGCAGATGACCCCGTGTTCTGGTATTATGAGAGAGGGAAAAAAGCTTCTCCCTGTCCACTCTCTCCATGCCATGCATAATTGTATAGACCTCTACCACATCTCCCCTTAACCGCCTTCTTTCTAAGCTAAACAGCCCCCAAAGCGTTTTGTGTTTCACAGCATTTAATAGAACAGGCATGCTCCTCTGATCCTGGAGAGAATAGGTATGCATCATGACTAGTATCCATTGTTACTAGTAGCCATGAATAGCCGTCTCCTCAATGAACATGTCCACTCCCCTCTTAAAGCCTTCCAAATTGGCAGCCATCACCACATCCTGGGGCAGGGAGTTCCACAATTTTTACTATGCGTTGTGTGAAGAAATACTTCCTTTTATCTGTTTTGAATCTCTCACCCTCCAGCTTCAGCAGATGACCCTGCATTTTGGTATATTATCAGAGAGGGAGAAAAGCTTCTCCCTGTCCACTCTCTCCATACCATGCATGATTTGATAGACCTCTATCATGTCTCCCTTTAACAAGCTAAACAGCCCCAAGCGTTTTAACCGCTCCTCACAGGGCAGTTGCTCCAGTTCCCTGTTCATTTTGCTGGGCTCTTTTCTGCACCTTCTCAAGCTCTGCAATATCCTTTTTTAGGTGTGGTGACCAAAACTGTACACAGTATTCCAAGTGTGGCCTCACCATAGATTTGTTCAAGGGCAGTATGAAAATTCAAAGGAATTTTCTGCTGACCCCAGTGGCTCCCAGTGGTTGAAGGGGAGATTGGACTCAGAGAAAGCCTTCTTCAAGCCCACTGCCCTTCGACTATTCATTGGAGAATGGAAACGAAGAGGGCCAAGGAACATAAAGAGTCCTTGGCCCTCTTCTTCTCCATTTGCAATTCCTTGTAGGTTCTCACTTATGCCTGTTTATCATACCAAACATTCCTGCCTGGACTCTTTTGTTCCCATGGAGCACAAGTCAGGGTGTGTGTGGAATACAACAGGGAAGCATTTTTGTGTTCCAGCGTAGGAAGTGGCTTTCCAGTAGGGTTGCGAACCTCCAGGTACTAGCTGGAGATCTCCTGCTATTACAACTGATCTCCAGCCAATAGACATCAGTTCCCCTGGAGAAAATGGCTGCTTTGGCAACTGGACTCTATGGCATTGAAGTCCCTCCCCTCCCCAAACCCCGCCTTCCTCAGGCTCTGCCCCCAAACCCTCCCATCGGTGGCGAAGAGGGACCTGGCAACCCTACTTGCCAGGGAAATATCTCTTTCCCACCTGGTGAGGATTTTGGATGGTCCTACAGTAAATGTTTGCAGCCATGCTGGAACAAACCTCTGAGCATGCAGTCCATAATGTTGTGTTGTTTTATGGGGGATGGGATTTACTTTGCTGTTCTGTGGGAATATATATCTCACCCTAAAACGCATGGGCATTTTAGGGTTACCAGCTGCAGCTGGCAATAATTCAAAGGTGGATTCCTACCACCCTTCTTAAAATTGGGTTGTATGATATCAGTATTCCACCCTGATTAAATCAGAGTAAATTTGTGATTCAGTATTTGTTATAATCTTATATGATTAAACATGCTAGCTGCCCTGAGCCTGGCGTCGCCAGGGGAGGGCGGGATATAAATAAAATATTTTTATTGTTATTGTCGTTGCTGTTATTATTATTATAAAGAGAGCAGACCATAATGCCAATAACGTCAAACAGCTAAGCTAAAACAAGGACCCACCAACTGTTGGAATTCTCTGCCCCAGGAGGCAGTGATGGCTGCCAGCTTGGAAGGCTTTAAGAGGGGAGTGGACATGTTCATGGAGGAGAGGGGTATTCACGGCTACTAGTAAAAATGGATGCTAGTCATGATGCATACCTGTTCTCTCCAGGATCAGAGGAGCATGCCAAATATATTAGGTGCTTTGCAACACAGGCAGGATGGTGCTGCTGCAGTCGTCTTGTTTGGGGGCTTCCTAGAGGCCCCTGGTTGGCCACTGTGTGAACAGACTGCTGGACTTGATGGCCCTTGTTCTGATCCAGCAGGGCCTTTCCTATGTTCCTATGTTGTTCATTGTAAACAACAGGATATGCAAGGTCTCACACAACCCTAATAATAACAACCACAATAACAACAACAATAACCCTGATGATAATGACTCATAATCTGTTTTTATTGCATTTTTATCCCACTCTGCCTTCAGGAAACTCAGTTGTCCTGTCAAGTGGCCCGAGTGATATATAAATGTTCATGGCAATGGGGGATTTGGATTCGTGTGTCTCTGATCCGAGCCCGACTACTGTCCCACACTTTTCTGACTTGTACCTTCTTCCTACAGTACACCGAACACCGTGTAGGGTTTTAGAGGTAATGACCAGCACTAGGAATTGTGCCCAGAAGCAAACCAGCAACCAGGGAATATCTTTGAACACCATAGAATCATACAGTTGGAAGGGGCAATACAGGCCATCTACTCCAACCCACTGCTCAATGCAGGATTAGCCTAGAGCATCCCTGACAAGTGCTTACCCAGCCTCTGCTTAAAGACTGCCAGTGAGGGGGAGCTCACCACCTCCCTAGGTGGCTGATTTCACTGTCGAACGACTCTTACTGTAAAAACTTTCCCCCTAATATCCAGCCAGTACCTTTCCACCCACAGTTTAAGCCCATTATTGCGAGTCCTCTCCTCTGCTGCCAACAGGAACAGCTCCCTGCCCTACTCTAAGTGACAGCCCTTCAAATACTTCAAGAGAGCAATCCTGTCCCCCCTCAACCTCCTCTTCTCCAGACTAAACATGCCCAACTCCCTCAGCCTTTCCTCATAGGGCTTGGTCTCCCCCAGCAAGATGTGTGCGCTGTAATTTGTATTTTGCGTTAATGGAAGCTTCCAAATGGTTTCGGAGGGGCCAGAGGATACTTGCCGTGTGTGTAGTTTAAAACGGCAAGGCTGCACGTGTAGTCCAGCATCCCGTTCCCCATGGTGGCCAACCGGTGGTTTTGGAGGACCCACAAACAGAGCCTCGATGCCAACCTGTCCCATTAACATCGATGCTGGTTTTTGTACCAGTTGCATAAGTCGCACCGAAACAGTAACATCAATGGGAACAAACTGGGAAGACTAGCTATGAAAACTGCTGAAATGGGGGGGGGGATCATGACAGCATCAAGGGAACGCAACAAGAAACGAAAAATGGCAGAGTGCAATCGGTTACCTGGATAGCCCCAGGCAGCCTGATCTCTTCAGATCTCAGGAGCCAAGCAGGGTGTTTGTATGGGAGACGTTCAAGGAATACCAGGGTCTTTATGCAGAGGCAGGGTCTTTATGCAGAGGCAAACCACCTCTGTTAGTCTCTTGCCTTGAAAACCTTACTGGATCGCCATAAGTCAGCTGTGACTCACACAATCTATCGGTTCCAGCAGACTCAAGCTCCCACCCGGCTACAATCTCAGTACGAAAACCAAAACGTGGTTCCAGACTCGATCAACTTACCAGAGAGGCTGAAACGAGCATTAACCAGTGTAGGATTCGGAGCTTCAAAGGCTGGTCAATTCCAGGAGGGATCTCCGACGTCGAAAGGTCATAGTAAATGGCCCAAATGAAAACCAGGGCAAAAGGGGCAATCAATAAATACAATACCATAAGAATGAAAGTGTACACTGGCTCCATTTTCCTTCCGAGCGAGGAGGGCTGGTTGGTTTAAGCCTGCAAGTGATTCTGATCTCCTGCTCCGGCGTGGTTCCTAGTGAAGTGTGCCGTGTGCCCTTGGGAAGCGCCGTATTCCATTGGGTGGACTTGGCTCAGGTTGTACCAGAAATGCAGGAAGCCCGCAAGTACAGGAGAGAGACAGAGAGACAGAGAGACAGAGAGACAGAGAGAGAGAGAGAGAGAGAGAGAGAGAGAGAGAGAGAGAGAGAGAGAGAGAGAGAAAAGGGATGTTGACAAATCAAACCATTTCCTACGCTTGTGCAAGTGGTGTCAACGCATCACTATTTCAAACAGTTGTGCAAGTGATGAGCTTCGACAGCAGAGACAAAATTGCTGAGGATTTGCAGCAGTCTGGTAATTGGCTGCAAACCTTGGGATCTGCTGGAGTTGTTTGCTTTTAAAAAAAAGGAGGAATTGCCACACTGCCAATGGCAGCAGTTTTGGAAAGCATGGTTTAAAAGGGACCATCCCAGATGACTCACTGCAAAGGCATGACTCGACAAAGCGCGATCCACAAAGAATGCCGTGGGAAGGAGCGAAAAGATGCCTTTGCTGGAAATCCTCCATGGGATCTGCAGGTCTTTGGCCAAACGCTAGGCCGTTTGGTAACCGAAGGGCTAGGTGTTTGTGTCCAAAGTTTCCCTCTTCAGCCAGATTCATCCAGGGGAGGGGCTGCGGCTCAGTGGTAGAGCCTCTGCTTTGTAGGCAGAAGGTCCCAGGTTCAATCCCCGGCATCTCCAGTTAAAAGGACCAGGCGGTAGGCGATGTGAAAGATCTCCACCTGAGACCCTGGACCAAGGGTCTGATTCAGTATAAGACAGCTTCATGGGTGATCATCCAGACTCTTCATTTTTTTTAATCAGGTTCAAGTTCAGTTTATTGCATATGGCCAAAAAGGCAATTACAAGAGTTAAACATAAAAGTGTGTGTATATATGTTATCGCGGGATGAGTTACTCTAGCCTGGAGGTTCCCAGACTTTTTGAGTCATGGAGCACTTTTCAGGAGACTTACTGGGAACGCATCTTGGCCATCTTCTGGGCATGTACTGGGGGTCACTGGGGATGTGGGGGGGAGGGAGTTGAAAATTTCCTGCATTGTGCAGGGGGTTGGACTAGATGACCCTGGTGGTCCCTTCCAACTCTATGATTCTATGATTGTATTCTATGATTCTATGACCGATCAGGCTTGCAGCATGGAAAGGGAGGTTGGAGCCTTCCTCCTAGCCCTGCTGTGCATGCACTCCACAGAACGCGTGCTCAGCAGGGCTAGGAAACCAGAAGTGGAATCGGGATCGTGCAGGAATCCACCCAGCCCCACCCATAAGAAGCTCCCACCCAAGGTAAGTGGGGACATTGCAACCCTAAGGCCCGATCATCCATAGTTTGATGGCCACAGGCAAACTTAGTCCTGCTGCAACATTTCTGTTTAGGGTTGTACAATTATTCCCCTGACTAGTGTAGGGCACAGACCAGTGGGAAAGTCTCGAGTCCCACATCCTTGCATAGCCCTTGTTCATTTTAATGTAACTTGTACAGATACGGTTCCAACCTCCAGGTACTAGCTGGAGATCTCCTACTATTACAACTGATCTCCAGCCGACAGAGATCAGTTCACTGGAGAAAAGGGCCGCTTTGGCAATTGGACTCTATGGCATTGAAGTCCCTCCCCTCCCCAAACCCCGCCCTTCTCAGGCTCCACCCCAAAAATCTCCCGGTATTTCCCAACCCAGAGCTGGTCTTTTATGCATGGCTGCTTCACTCACCGTCACCCCTCCGACGCCTTCGGGTCTTCGTTTGGATTATGCGTGCTGTTTCCAACCATCAGAGGTCGCCTCGTCCTCCCCCTGCCTTTCCCTGTGTTTCGCCTGCGTTTTCAAATTTGAGATAAAACAGGTATCTGAAAATGCGGGCACAACGCGGGGAAACGCAGGGGGAGAGCGAGCAAAACAGCCAGGCATAAAAGACCTCTGTTTGTCAGCAATTTCCAGATTCCAGGTGTCAACCATTAGGGCTCCCTTGAATTAAACAGTGTCACTCCCTGTTCATTTTGAATCACAGATGTTTACCGGCTTTGGTCATAATTCCCTTGCTTAGCTTGTTTCTTCCTTGATGCTGGTCACATGCATCCTGTGGCTTAAGATGTAAAGAAACATATGCCTCAGGGCATGGGTTGTTTGCTCTGGCTTGGATGCTGTTAGTAAACAGGATTCTTCCCCACCCCCACTGCTTCCCCACACCATTCCTCGCCTTAGGGTTGCCAACCTCCAGGTAATAGCTGCAGATCTCCTGCTATTACAACTGATCTCCAGCCGATAGAGATCAGTTCCCCTGGAGAAAATGGATGTTCTGGCAATTGGACTCTATGGCATTGAAGTCCCTCCCCTCCCCAAACCCCACCCTACTCAGGCTCTGCCCCAAAAACCTCCCGCTAGTGGCAAAGAGGGACCTGGCCTTCCTACCTCACCTCCCGGGCTTTCCCTGACTTTCCTGCAAAGATGACAGCAGAGTTGGAGTGAAACCCATGTGGATAGGTGTTTGTGTTTTTATTAGGGTTGCCAACCTCCAAGTACTAGCTGGAGATCTCCCGCTATTACAACTGATCCTCAGCAGATAGAGATCAGTTCACCTGGAGAAAATGGCCACTTTGGCCATTGGACTCTATGGCATTGAAATCCCTCCCCAAACCCCGTCCTCCTTAGGCTCCGCCCCAAAAATCTCCCACCGGTGATGAAGAGGGACCTGGAAACCCTACCTGAGCCCTGTGCCCAAAGGCTCATAAAAACCTGCAGCGGGCCCACCTTAGGCCTGTTTCCTGGTTGCCGTAACGTCTACCTTGGATCGTACTTACGAGTACCTGCCCGACATTCTCTTCGCGACAGTGATGATGATTCCTGTGACCACGCCGATTGTGACAATGATCCCAATGATGATCCCAACCAGCGCAACTGTTTCCAGACCATCTAAAGGGTACGAGAAAGATAGCCAAATTGAGTGGTAGGGTTGGCCAACCTCCAGGTACTAGCTGCAGATCTCCTGCTATTACAACTGATCTCCAGCGGATAGAAATCACCTGGAAAAAATAGCCACTTTGGCCATTGGACTCTAAGTCCCTCCCCTCCCCAAACCCCGCCCTCCTCAGGCTCCGCCCCCAAAATCTCCAGGTCTTTCCCAACCTGAAGCTGGCAACCCTATGGCCACTGCGGATCTTCCCTTCCTTTAGGAATGGGATTCCTGCTTCCTAATGGCAAGAGGAAGAGGAAGAGTAGTTGATCTTTATATGCTGACTTTCTCTCCCACTTAAGGGAGACTCAAACCGACTTACAATCACCTTCCCTTCCCCTTCCCACAGTAGATACCCTGTGAGGTAGGTGGGGCTGAGAGAGCTCTAACAGAGCTGTAACTTGCCCAAGGTCACCCAGCTGGCTTCATGTGTGGGAGTGGGGAAACAAATCCAGTTCACCAGATTAGCCTCCGCGGCTCATGTGGAGGAGCGGGGAATCAAACCCAATTCTCCAGATCAGAGTCCACCACTCCAAACCACCTCTCTTAACCACTACAAACAGCAGCAGCAAAATGTTCTTTTTCATCACCGTTTAAACATTTTGATGTTTTAAACTTTCTACGCCATATCTGGCTTTTAATCTGTGGCTGGTTGTAGGCTGCAGGTGCCTGGGAGAAAGCTGTGCATATAAATGCCTTAAAATAAATACATACATCTCCATCATCTGTAGGCACTGTGCATGATTAAAATCACTTGCTCTGCAGAATTTGATGCCTCCTTCCAGCTCTGCTGAGAGCAGCATGACTTTTGTTACATATGCAAACAGTGTATGCCTTGTCGAAGGCTTTCACGGTCAGAGTTCATTGATTCTTGTAGGTTATCCGGGCTGTGTGACCGTGGTCTTGGTATTTTCTTTCCTGACTTTTCACCAGCAGCTGTGGCAGGCATCTTCAGAGTCCTTCAGTGTTACTCCTCTGAAGATGCCTGCCACAGAAAATACCAAGACCATGGTCACACAGCCCGGATAACCTACAAGAACCAGTGTATGCCTTCTCTGAAGATGTGAGCTATGACTCACGAAAGCTTATCCCCTGCCAGGGATTTTGTTAGCCTTTAAGGTGCTACTGGACCCTTGCTCTTTCCTAGTGTATGATGTACAAATGCAAGGAGAAAGAAAAGGGCCGCACCAAGGACATGAAATAGAACGGGGCCTGTGAGAAATGGATCTGTGGATATATTCCGAAATGGAACCCTGTTACTAAGTAAGAGCTTGTAGTCAAGCCATTAGCAGATAATGACCCAAACGTATCCTTGGGAGTCACAAATTTTTTGCCTATGGCATTTAACGGTATTATCTTTTAAAATTTTAATATGTATCTATTTATTTAAAATGAGAAAACTCAAAAGAAAGTTATATATGATCTTAGCTGTTCTGTTTGTTTTATACGTAGTTTGTTTCCCCTTTTGCTTGTGACCTGTTGGTCTTGGAGCAGTAAATAAATGGAATAGAATCACAGGAGATTAAAAAAAAATAAATAAGGCCAAGGCCAATGGTGCGGAATAGGTCAAAATATATTTTATTGCTCAGTTAAAATTCCCTATCCATTTCTTCAGGGGGATCTGTTAGTCTTGCAGTTTTAACTGAGTAATAAAATATATTTTGTACCTATTCTGCACCATCGGCCTTGGCCGTGTTTTATTTTATCTCATATAATGTATAAATGGCATGAAACTGTATAGATGGAGGTTGAGGGGGGACGTGATTGCTCTCTTTAAGTATTTGAAGGGCTGTCACTAGAGGGAAACAGGGAGCTGTCCCTGTTGGCAGAAGAGGATAGGACTCACAATAATGAGTTTAAATTGTGGGGGGAGAGGTACCAGGCGTATATTTTAAAAAGGTACAGGTAGTCCCCTGCGCAAGCACCGGGTCTCATCCTGACGTTTACTAGGCAGACTATGTTTATGGGGTGGGTGGTTTTCCATTGCCTCCCCCCGCCCCTGTTGTCTACTCTTTACCGCCAGCAAGCTGGGTATTGGCTACCTGAAACTGACTTCCCTGGGGATCGAACTCAGGTCGTGAGCAGAGCTTTTTTGACTGCAGTACTGCAGCTTACCACTCTGTGCCACGGGGCTCTGTGGGCGGATAGTAGGGGAAATTTCTTTACAGTAAGAGTTGTTCAACAGTGGACTCAGTTGCCTAGGAAGGTGGTGAGCGCCCCCTCACTGGCGGTCTTTAAGCGGAGGCTGGACAAACACTTGTCAGGGATTCTCTAGGCTGATCCTGCGTTAAGCAGGGGGTTGGACTAGATGGCCTCTCTGGACCCTTCCAACTCTATGATTCGATGATGCCATAAAAGGCTGTAAAATTAATGTCAAAAATGCAGTGAAAGGAAGAAATGAATCAGCAGCACCAGCAATTATGAAGTTTTGTCCTGCTTGGAAGACGGACGCTTAGCTTTCCTCGACCCTTTGGCGACACCTGGTGGCCATGAAGAGGCTCGCTTTATATATTCGCTGCTTCCTCTCTTTGCTTTTTGAGCATGTGGACTTCACCAACAGGGCAATCTTGCCATTGCGTTAGGGTGGCCAGCTCTTGGTTGGGAATTACTTGGGGATTTTGGGGGTGGAACCTGTGGAGGGCGGGGTTTAGGGAAGGGAGGGCCTTGAATGGTGTATAATGCCATAGGACCCACCTTCCAAAACAGCCATTTCCTCCAGGTGTGGCAACCGGCTAAGGAATTATTCAGTACGCAGCCACCAATGCACTGAATTCTTTACTTTTAAGAGAAAACCTGCAAGTGTTCAAATATGTACTACTTTACAAGATAAACCATCATATGTACTTTTTATACAATATTTAGAAAGCTGTTCCATTCTTTATACAGGGAAATGTATATATACACAGATATATCACTGTTCTTATAATCTCAGTGGAACAATGCCCCGTATTAAATTCTAACTATATGTAAACCAAACTTGTCAAGACATCGCAATGTCCCGTTGTGGGTGCGTGGATCCTGCGCACCACACACAAAATGTGCTTGCTTCCGAGACAGCTGGTATGATTAATCCAATCAGGACATCGCTTCTTCCAAGCCTGTGTTATGCAGCTCGTGCCTTCAATGATGTATTTCTCTTTGCAAAATTGACTCAGGCTAATGCCTTGATGCCCAAATCAGGGCCAACGTCCCAATAATGGAAAATGACAAGACTCTGGCTGTATCTTGTTTCGTAGGCTTCCTCAGAATATTAATTTCATATATCTAAAATAGGCACAATGTATATTGTAATAACACATGTAACATTAATTGTTGGAATTCATACCAATGCCATAATATTGTAAACTCACCCAGCTGCAATCTAGCAGCTCCTGGAATGTGACTCTTAGTCCATTAACTTGCTAAATCAGAGCACGATGCTGTATAAGGAAAATATCCATCGCAGGTGTTGCCAATTTCCTTCAGGTGGACTGATCTTTGTCGCCTGGAGATCAGTTGTAATAGCAGGAGATCTCCAGCCACCACCTGGAGGCTGGCAACCCTACGTAGCATGCTGTTTAAATTGTTTGACACATGAGGTAAATTATATTGTTGTTAGCTGCCCTGAGCCCGGCCTTGGCGGGGAAAGGGTGAGCCAAAAATAAAATTTAAAAAATAAAATAAAATATGAGAAAGTTTTAATTAACCCAGCTGTGTAAAAATAAGAGCTATGTTAGTTGAGGATAGTTCACAATGATATCAGATAATGGAGGAGCAATGGAGTGGAAGGGAAGGGCCATGGCTCAGTGGCAGAACATCTGTGTTGCATGCAGAAGGTCCCAGGTTCAATCTCCTGTGCCTCCCCTTAAAATGGATTGGGTTGCAGGTGATGTGAAATAGCACTATCTGAGACCCTGGAGGTCTACTGCCTGTCAGAGTAGACAACACTGACCTTGATAGACCAATGTTCTAACATAAGAACATAAGAAAAGCCATGCAGTTCAGACCAAGGCCCATCAAGTCCAGCAGTCTGTTCACACAGTGGCCAACCAGGTGCCTCTAGGAAGCCCACAAACAAGACGACTGCAGCAGCACTGTCCTGCCTGTGTTCCACAGCACCTAATAAATAGGCCTGCTTATCTGATCCTGGAGAGAATAGGTATGCATCACTACTAGTAGCCATTTTGACTAGTTGCCATGGATAGTCCTCTCCTCCATGAACATGTCCACTCCCCTCTTCAAGCCTTCCAAGTTGGCAGCCATCACCACATCCTGGGGCAGGGAGTCCCACAATTTAAAGGTGCATTCTAACTCACTATAAAAGCAGTTTCCATGTGTAGTTCTGGGGTCCTTTCTTCTTCAGTGGTGAAGAAGAAAGGGTGGACCCAATATGGAGATGCTTGTGCCCCCTGAGGCATCAGACGAACACAAGCAAGAAAGAGGGACATGCGCCGAGAAGTCAACATCTGTACTTACATCTCATGGAAGAGAGGTGTCATCGACAGATACTAGTCCCTCAAACTGTAGAGGAGGGTTTTGCAACGGCACCTTTCCTAGCCCGGGTAGGATCCGATTAGTGTACTATGGGAACACTGTGGGTGTCGATCTCAACACCGCCTCTGCCTGTTATGGTTTTTTGTACCAATTGCTGGAGCCGTTTCTTCATCTCACGGTGACTTGATCCCAGACAAGGAGGCACCAGCTTCTGTTGTGCCTTTGCATCTCTTTGAGAAGACGGTGGATTTCAGCTGTTTACGATAGATCCTTTTTGTTGTCATTCTGTAACGACTGAGGCAAGACAGGACAACGGGTAACAGGTCGGAATGCATACAGATAATCAGCATTCGAGAAGATGGTGCAGATATCAAGAAGAGCGCTCTGCCAGGTGAGTGAAAAGCCTTACTGTCGGGCCTCATGTTGGGTGGAAACTGCATTTCCCGAAGAATTGTATGAGAACTGCTACAGAGCTCAGGGTCTTGTTAACCATGTACAGAGATGGGTCTTTTCGTTGGCCCGTTTTGTTCTTTTAGGGCTTTGCTGTGCCTCGTGGTCCACTCTTCCTAGTTTCCATTTCGGCTAAGAGAATCCTGAGCCCTGAAATTGGAATTGGAGCATATCTAGAGTAGACGGCCACACCTTCTTTTGTTTAGTGTACCCCCCATTTATTATTTGATAAATTACTGCAAAATGTTAAAAAGCAGGCTTTGTGGGATCACACTTATAACTGCATCAGTATTTGGGGGCTGGGTGCAGCATTTCATTTGTACAGATGCACCAGTAAAATTGCTGAGTGGGGATTTGAACTGGACTCTCTCTGAGATCCAGTCCCTACACTGGGATGGTTCTGTAAATTAACACAAAATTAAAGCCATGCAATACCGTTCATTGTGTGTGTGTGTGTGTGTGTGTGTGTGTGTGTAAAGTGCCGTCAAGTCGCAGCCAAGTTATGGCGACCCCTTTTAAGGTTTTCATGGCATCAGAGTATCAGAGGTGGTTTGCCAGTGCCTTCCTCTGCACTGCAACCCTGGTGTTTCTCGGTGGTCTCCCATCCAAATACTAACCAGGGCTGACCCTGCTTAGCTTCTGAGATCTGATGAGATCAGGCTAGCCTGGGCCATCCAAATCAGGTTGATACTGTTCACTAGGACCAACTAAAATAAGAATGACAAACAGTGCATTCCTAAGGAGAGTTACTCCAGTCTAAGCTCATTCATTTCAATGGGCTTAGACTGGAGTAACTCTCTTTAGGAATGCACTAAAAATTTATTTATTTATTTGATTTTTACCCTGCCCTGACCAAAGCCAGACTCAGAGCAGCTAACAAGCAATAAAATAGAATACAGTTAAAATCAATACACTGTACAAATGTATAGGCTTGACATTTAAAATTGTGCTAGAGCTCTTCATTGGGCTAGATTTTTTTTTTAATTAAAATGTGTGCGGGAAGAGAAAATAAAAGATGTTTGAGACACTGATCTTAGGGCTCCTTGTAAAGGTCAAGGTAGTCCCCTGTGCAAGCACCGGGTCATTACTGACCCATGGGGTGACGTCACATCCCAACGTTTACTAGGCAGACTATGTTTACGGGGTGGTTTGCCACTGCCTTCCCCAGTTGTCTACATTTCACCCCCAGCGAGCTGGGTGCTCATTTGACCGACCTCGGAAGGATGGAAGGTTGAGTCAACCTTGAGCCGGCTCCCTGAAACCGACTTCCGTCGGGATTGAACTCAGGTTGTGAGCAGCGCTTTTGACTGCAGTACTGGCACTGCAGCTTACCCCTCTGCTCCACAGGGCTCCTAGGGCTCCTTGTACTACATGCCAAATTGAATAGAGTAGGTGGTGTTGGGTGGAGCTGGTTTCAAGGTGCACCTTACCTTTCACCCCAATTCTGCTCTAGAAGCAAGGCCAGATAATCTGGGATTGTAAAATCCAGCCAGAAATGTGGACGTCAAGTTTCTGAAGCATCCCCTGTCATGTCATACCATACTCAGAGCCCCTGGGGACAGAGCAGAACATAGGCAACCCTAATTAAATTCAGAGTACAACTAAGAGCATACGGGAGATTTGCCTGTCTCCTTCGATTGGTGTCTTTCGCCAACAGACGAAGAGCTGTACCCCCAATAACAGTATTGGCCCTCCTTCTAGTGCTGTGTGTTTACATGTTTTTAATAGCTCACGATGGGTAGCCGTGTTAGTCGGTCTGTTGCAATAGAAAAGAGCAAGAGTCCAGTAATACCATAGAGCTAGCGTGGTGAAGTGGTTAATAGTGGTGGACTCCAATCTGGAGAACCAGGTTTGATTCCCCACTCCTCCACATGAGCGGCGGACGCTAATCTGGTGAATCAGGTTGGTTTCCCCACTCCACCGCATGAAGCCAGCTGGGCGACCTTGGGCTAGTCACAGCTCTCTTAGAGCTCTCTCAGCCCCACCTACCTCGCAGGGTGTCTGTTGTGGAGAGAGGAAGGGAAGGAGATTGTAAGCCAGTTTGATTCTCCTTAAAAAAAGGTAGAGATAGTCGGCATATGAAAACCAACTCTTCTTTTTCTTCTTCTTAAAGACTAACAAAATTTCTGGTAGGGTATGAGCTTTTGTGAGTCTGAAGAAGTGAGCTGTGACTCATGAAAGCTACCAGAAATTTTGTTAGTTATTAAGGTGCTACCGAACTCATGTTTTTAATAGAATTTTATAATTTAAACTGTATTTTTATTGTTTAAATGTTTTAATGTTCACCGCCTTCTGGACCCTGATGAGGTGGAAAGGAAATAAAAATGTTTTAAATAAATAAATATGCAGGGAGAAGATGCAGAGTTGATGCATAAAGAGGTACAAGTAGAGGCATGAAAAGAAAATGCTTACGTGTAAATTCATTGTCCACACAAGTGAATCACTTCTTAGGTGTTTTATTAAAATTGGCTCTTTGGCAGGAGTTCAGTACATGTAAATATAAATATACACATCAATATGAATCCTGGCTGTTCATCCATTCACAGTCATTCATATATTACAAAATTGATGTTGTTCATATAAACGGGCACCGGGTCACACTTTCAAGCCAAGGGCGCTGTCTCTTCAGAACACTCTTTCATTCAAACATTTTATTTCCTTTCTTGCTCCGTTGAGAATCATAGAATCACAGAGTTGGAAGGGGCCATGCAGGCCATCTAGTCCAACCCCCTGCTCAATGCAGGATCAGCCAAGAGCATCCCTAACAAGTGTTTGTCCAGCTGCTGCTTGAAGATTGCCAGCGAGGAGGAACTCGCCACCTCCCCAGGCAGCCGATTCCACTGCTGTAAATCCCCTTCCAATATCCACCCGGTACCTTTCTGCCCATAATTTAAACTCGTTATTGCGAGTCCTACCCTCTGCTGCCAACAGGAACAGCTCCCTGCCCTCCTCTAACTGGCAGCCTTTCAAATACTTCAAGAGAGCAATCTGTCCCCCTCCTCCAGACTCATTCCCAAGTCCCTCAGCCTTTCCTCGTAGGGCTCGGTCTCCAGGCCCCTGGGTCATCCTCGTCACTCTCTTCTGCACCCTCTCCATTCTGTCTACATCCTTTCTGGAGTGAGGCCTCCAGAACTGCACACAGTACTCCATTTCACTCGTGGTTAGAGTGTTAGGTGAAGCCTGGGGAGAACATAGGGTCGCCAGGTCACTCTTCGCCACCAGTGGGAGGTTTTGGGGCAGAGCCTGAGGAGGGCAGGGACTTCTATGCCATAGAGTTCAATTGCCAACGTGGCCATTTTCTCCAGGTGAACTGTTCTCTATCGGCTGGAGATCAGCTGTAATAGTGGGAGATTCTTAGAGTTGCCAACCTCCAGGTACTAGCTGGAGATCTCCTGCTATTACAACTGATCTCCAGTCTATAAAGATCTGTTCCTCTGCAGAAAATGGCTGCTTTGGCAATTGGAGTCTATGGCATTGAAGTCCCTCCCCTCCCCAAACCCCGCCCTCCTCAGGCTCCACCCCAAAAAATCTCCCTCCAGTGGTGAAGAGGGACCTGGCAACCCTACCCATTCTGGATCTTCACAAAGCAAAGACAACACCAGGCTTTTCTTCCGTGGCAAAAGTTCTGCCCCGGCAATTCCACCAGACCAACTGGACAGCAGCCGGACCCTCTCTGAGGTTCCTGAGCTGCTTTCAGTCGGGCTTTCCCAAAAGCCTCTCCTGTTCATTCCCAATCCCCACCCATCACACTGGAATTCAAGAATGTGAATGCCTTCCTCTGCATAGCAACCCTAGTCTTCCTTGGTGGTTAGGGTTGCCAGCTCTGCGTTGGGAAATACCTGGAGATTTTGAGTGTGGAGCTTAAAGAAGTTGGGGTTTGGGAGAGGGGAAGGACTTCTGTGCCATAGAGTCCAATTGCCAAAGTGGCCATTTTCCCCAGGGGAACTGATCTCTGTCGCCTGGAGATCAGTTGTAATAGCAGGTGATCTCCAGTCACCACCTGGAGGTTGACAACCCTACTGGTGGTCTCCCATCTGAGTACCACCTTGGCTGGCCCTGATTCGCTTCTAAGCTCTGATAAGCTTAGTCTAAACTGGGCCGTTTATTTATACTCTGTTTATAATTCTAAAAATAAAAAAAACATACAAAATATAGCAAAAACTCAATTTACCCCCTAACCCTTCCAAGAAAATGCCTGCGACCTAAGCTTTTGGGGATTGGGACCTCCCCAGCACTTATCAACCAATCACTACACTGTGGCCTTGAAGAAGAAAAAGAATCCTGCCGCTTTCAAACGTTATCTGTTAGGACAAATGTACTGGATTCAAATCCTAATACTGTGTTAAGGAAGCAATGCAATATGGCACTGCTTCCTCAAGGAAGTCCGACCAGTCCCATTTTGGGATGCCAACTGGTAATTTCAAGAGAGCATTTGTCCTGTGATTTTCGACTGCAATCTGTTCTTAGATTTTATTATACTTGTCCAGCGTTAGCATTTTAAAAGTGCACTGTTACATGCACCTGACCTATTCCCACTTTTGCTTGGGTGCATTTGTGCATGCTTGTGCTTTCATTGCGGGGGGCTGGGAGCTACCTGCAAGCTTCGGCAGAAGGTGGGATATAAATATTTTAATAAATACATAAATTAAATAAATAGGGGTGGAGGAAGGGGTTCAGAGGCAGGGGCTCCACAACTGCTTTCATCACCAGCCTTGAATGGTATGTATGAACTCTCTTAAAAATTTTGGAGAGAAATCGCCCCATAGCTAGTAGGGCTCCGAGAAGGTTTCGAACCCGGGATCCAAACAGGAATACCTTTTGGTGCCTTGGATTACCAGCGATCTGTAATCACTGCAAGCTTGGTAGGCTTCCCAGCAAACATGAAAAGATCTAGGCTCAGAATTGCTCTTCAATCTAAGAAACTTGTCTCTGGGGTGGGGATGTCGGCTGACCCAGCTTCTGTGCCCTTTCTGTACTCTGTTTGCTCTCTCAAGTCTGATCTTTGCCAAGAATGACTCTATTTTTTTTTTTTTTGCCTCTGGCCCCTAGATTCCTCTTGGCTCCCAAGGAGGTTTCATTCTGCACCTGTCCTTGGCTCTACTGGGCCAAAAATACAATACTGTTCTTACAAGGTATTAGAAGAAACCCTGGTGATGGTATGAATGTGAAACCCTTAAGTAAAGGTAGTCCCCTGTGCAAGCACTGGGTCATTCCTGACCCATGGGGTGATGTCACATCCCGACGTTTACTAGACAGACTATGTTTACGGGGTGGTTTGCCATTGCCTTCCCCAGTCGTCTACACTTTACCCCCAGCAAGCTGGGTACTTGTTTTACCGACCTCGGAAGAATGGAAGGCTGAGTCGACCTTGAGCTGGCTCCCCGAAACCGACTTCTGTCAGGATCGAATTCAGGTCGTGAGCAGAGCTTGGACTACAGTACTGCAGCCTACCAGTGTGCGCCACGGGGCTCTTGTGAAACTCTTACGCTATCAGAATGAAGAAATGCAAAATCTGGTTACATCTAGGTTTTCTACGAATGCATTTCACTGAGACTGTAGAGGTAGTATATTTGGTACAGTATCTATGCAAGTGGCATGCGCTCCAAGGAAGATGAAATGGATCAGGCGTTCAAGCCTGCATCTGCTAGCTGGTGAGAGGCAAACGTATGATCGCCAGCCCTACAAGAATATCGTTTGGTGGGGCCACCAAGACTACAAGTAAGAAACAGCTGTTCGAAGGCTTCTCCACATTCAAAAGAAGCAACCCTAGCATGTTGGAGAGAAAATTCTGCCCTAACTTTCTCAGTGAATTGCTAGATTTCTACATGCAGTGTAGGGGACTTTCAAACATTTGATGTCCGGTGGTCTAGTCTAGCAACAGACACAACAGACAAGGCAGCAGATCTTGACAAAGAGCAGGATGGGGCAATCTGTTGACCTTTCCTGTTTGGCTCGCACATCATCACAAACTTTTGATAAACTTTGTGGTGTCCCTTACAATGAGTTCTGCAGATGGCAAGGAGAAGATTCCATAGCCAAAAAGGCCGACAACGCCGTGGATGCCACCTTTGTTGTGGCATAACGTTACTGGCACCCCGTTGTCCTCTAAGCGTTTCTTGTATAGGAGTCCGTCGTCTCTGACCACATCAAACTCACAGATGACAATGTACGTCTGGGGGAGCTTGCGGATGACAGCGTCTTCCACCAACATTGGCGAAAACGTTTCTTCCAAAAATTCTTTGATCTGTTCGTACACCTGCGGCTTAAACTTATATAAGGCAGGATCCTGGGGTTTGTAGCCTCGGATCTTGAATTCGTCGGGAATAAGATCTCCGCTGACCCACTTGCTGTACTTTCGTTTCAGATCTTCAGGAACGTGGCGACTCTCCAGGATGTCGGGGGCAATGGATGTGTCCTTTCTAAGGTAAATACAGGCGAAATAGGCCACAAATTCTCGCCACATGATGGGCACCCTGCTGTTCTGTTGATAGGAGGGCAGATAGAAGTCTACCCCCTGCAATGCTGGGTAGATCAAAACCTGGGCGTGCACTTTGGGGAGATCTGTCCGTTCCGCCAGCAACTGACAAGTGCGGGTTGCAAAATTGGCACCGCAGCTGTCTCCACTGATGATTATGCGGCTAGGATCCACACCGAAATCTTCAGCATTCTTCATGAAATGGACAGTAGCCTTGAAACATTCGGTATACTGGCTTGGGTATGGGCTCTCTGGACCCAGGTTGTACCTATGGAAAACCAACGTTATCACTGCTTGGTGCAAGATGGAAAGTGTGTAAACTTCAATAGGTCCATAATGCAGAGGCCAGGCTACTGTTGGAGGTTGGATACAATACTCATATCACCCCTGTGCTGAAAGGCCTACGGCTTTTCCGTGTTCTCATTTTCCTCACTTGTAAGTTCCTGTTTCTTCAGGGGTTCCCCCCCATTCCACATGTTTTTTGCTCCCTCTAGTGGCCGATTAGACATTACACTGGTTTATGGCTGGCATAAAAACCTGGAGTTTAAATCTGCAGAGAGATATGCTGGACATAAATCAGTGCAATATTGAATCGACCACTAGAGGGAGCACAGCACATTCAGAACAGAGTCCCCTCCCAACCACCCAAGAAACAGGAACTTACAAGGGAGGAAAATGAGAATGCGGGAAAGGCACCACCACTGAAGAAGCCCTGTCTCTGGGCTTCTTCAGTGGTCGCACCTTTTCTTTTGAATGCCCTCTCCTTTGAACTGGTTGCCACAACCAAAGCTTAAGGCTAAGAACCCTCAGCTTCCTCCTTTCTACTGAGTTTGGCCATGAAGACTAAAGTATCCTATTAGGCTGCAGAAGCAGAAAGATTTTCAGGATTGGTTGGCACCAGGTAAATTTAATTTATTTATTCATTTAAAACATTTATTAGCCACCTTTCTTCCTTATGGAGCTCAATGTGGCTTACAAGAGAGATAAAATACATGCCATAAAAAAACACACAAAAGAAATTCCAAATCACAATTCAGGACAGCTAGTAAACTCGACTAAATGCAGTCCTAAAGAAAACTGTCTTCAACTGCCTCTTAAAGGTCGAAAGGGAGGGGACCAGGCACACCTCCCTGGGGAGATTATTCCATGATCATGGGGCTGCCACTGAAAAGGCCCTCTCTCGTGTACCCACCAAACAAGCTTCTTTGGTTGACAGGAGAGTCAAGAGGGACTCTTCCTGTGATCTTAATTTCCAGGCAGGGACATATGGGAGACGATGGTCCTTCAGATACCCCGCTCCCAAGCCATGTAGAGTTTTAAAGGTCAAAAATCAACACCTTGGCCTTTCCCCCATGATCTCCCTTGTAACCAGTATAGTACCTCACAATTACAGTAAGATCTCCCAATTTCTGGGGTGAACAAGTAACATAATAGGGTGAGAGAGGGAGGGGGGTTGGATTTTTAAAATCATCATTATAGGTTTCTTTGTTCTTTTTGTTCATATTATTAAATGAAAAAATAATTTCAAAAGATTCCACCTTCAAAATTCAAAAATGAATCCTAAATAGGACCCCCCCCTCCCACATTATCAAAATTGTGCACCATTTCAGCTCTTATTTAGGGTTTCAAAGAGGAGGAGGTGGCGAAGGAGGAGAAGAAGAAGAGTTGGTTTTTATATGCCCACTTTCTCTAACACTTAAGGAAGAATCAAACCGGCTTACAATCACCTTCCCTTCCCCTCCCCACAACAGACACCCTGTGAGGTAGGTGAGGCTGAGAGAGCTCTAGCAGAGCTGTAACTTGCCCAGGTCACCCAGCTGGCTTCATGTGTAGGAGCAGGGAAACCAACCCAGTTCACCAGATTAGCCTCGCCATTCATGTGGAGGAGTGGGGAATCGAACCCGGTTCTCTAGATCAGAGTCCACCGGCCGCTCCAAACCACTGCTCTTACCCACTACACCACGCTGGCTCCCATATGGTTCACAGGCAGGGTTGTCAACATCAGGTTTGAAAATTCCAGGGGATTTTGTGGGCGGGGCCTGGGGAGGGCGGGGCTTGTAATCCATCCTCCAAAGCTGCCAGTTTCTCCAGAAGAGCTGATCTTTGTCACCTGGAGGTCAGTTATAATTCCAGGAGATATCCAGGTCCCAGACTGGTAACCCTACGCAGGCAATCACAATGTGGGAAGAGAACTTACCCAACAGCCACAACCACTGAATCAGTTTCTTTGGCTAAATGGCGTAACATTCTCTCATAGGCATCTGAAAGCGAGCATTTGTTAGTCTCATTTATTTGTTTAAAATATTTTTGAACATCTTCAGAGCAGCTCACAAAACCAGATTAAAATCAAGCCATATTAAAACTCAGCAAAAATGCATAGAGCGACAGAATAAATCACAGCAGTAGGGCTGTGCAAAAATTTAATAATGGTAAATTTCGGGTTCAGTTTATTGGACCCATTTTTTTTTTGTGGGGGTGGGGGAATCTGAAATAAGCCAAATACCCATACTGGTAAATGGGTATTCCAGCTTTTTTTCAGTTTTCCTGAAAAAATTGGGTCTATTTTAGCCTATAGAAGTTATTTCGAGGCTCCTGTGAGGGCATTTTTAGAGGCAGAATTTCCAAATTTTCAGGGTAGCTGCAATGGTAGCTCTTTGCATGAACCCTGAAGTTTGGTAAAGTTTTGGTCGGGGGTGTGTGTGTGTGTGTGTCTGATTTTATGGGACCCTGAAGGGGTCGACCCCTACTCCATAGAAAAGCATTGTGAAATTCAAACTTTACTGAACTTTGGGGTTCATGCAAGGAGAGTCCCTTGCAGCTACCCTGAAAATTTGGCAACCTCTAAAAATGCCCCCCCACCCACCGAGCTCATAAAAAAATTCTCATAGAGAAAAGCCTTGGGTAAGCCAAAGGCCAAATAAGGGTAATACCTATTCGGCTGATTCGGCGATCTGCTATCCAGTTTAGACTTTATTCTCAATTTTAATATTCAGCCCCAAATAAACCCAGAAAAAGCCAAAATGCCTTTTTCGGATTTATTTTCTGGTCTGTAAACCCAATATGCACAGCCCTACACAGCAGTAACAGCCTGCAGAAAAATAAATTACTGATGGTATAAAGCAGAGACAAAGCAATTTCTTTGAAGGTTACATTTTGATGCAAGAGAGTTCAGAGAAATAACACATCTTGCTAGACCACTTGTATGTGTGTGTGTGTGTGTGTGTGTATTTGTAGGGTTATCAATTTACAGCCATAATGTGTATCCTCCTACCTTTTCAGCTCACCTTGAGAAAAGATTGGGTTTTATTTTGGAAGTAGTCTTGTCAAGTACTCAAAAAATTCCAAGTGTTTTTTTCCCAATTGCTCAATAAAGACCCTTAAAAAAAGAAGAAATGAGTGAACGGCATCCCCCCCCCCCACATTTCCCCCTGTTCCTGGCTTTCAAAGCAAGAAAGCCTTACCTTTGAAAAGGAGAAAGAGGAATTGGGCAGAGGTTAGAGCTTGTAAGCAGAGCTGGGTTTAGAAGAAGAGTTGGTTTTTATATGCCGATTTTCTCTACCTTTTAAGGAGAATCAACCCAGCTTACAATCACCTTCTCTTGCCCACAACAGACACCTTGTGAGGTAGGTGGGGCTGAGAGAGTTCGGAGGGAACTGTGACTGGCCCAAGGTCACCCAGCTGGCTTCATGTGTAGGTGTGGGGAAACCAACCTGGTTCACCAGATTAGTGTCCACTGCTCATGTGGAGGAGCAGGGAATCAAACCCTGTATTCCAGATCAGAGTCCACCACTCATAACCACTACACCATGCTTAGTTTAAGCACCAACAAAGTAGGATACAGTTGACTGCCTCAGATTATGAGAGGCCTTCTAATATGAAAATATTACCAAATTTAAAGTTTTAGATGAACAATTAAAAATATGGTACAGATACAGTATCCCTTATCCGAAAATCCGATATCCAAAATGATCCAAAATCCAAAAGTTCCAGTAAGATATTGACACCTTTGCTTTCTGATGGTTCAATGTACACAAACTTTGTTTCATGCACAAAATTATTAAAATTATTGTATAAACTGTTGTATAAAATTACTTTCAGGCTATGTGTATAAGGTGTATGTAAAACATACATTAATTTCGTGTTTAGACTTGGGTCCCATCCCCAAGATCCCTCATGATGCATGTGCAACTTTTCCAAAATCCGAAATAATCCAAAATCTGGTCCCAAACATTTCAGATAAGGGATCCTCAACCTGTAATAGGATGGATGGTGTGGATGGCCTGCCTTGAGTTGAATATATCAAGGTAGCCTGGTCTCGTCAGATCTTGGAAGCTAAGCAAGGTTGGCCTTGGTTAGGTGGAAGACCACCAAGGAAGTCTATGGTCTATACACAGGCAGACAATGGGAAACCACCTCTGAATGTCTCTTGCCTTGAAAACCCTACTGGTCACCATAAGTCAGCAGTGACTTGATAGTACTTTCCACCAACGTATCATTCCTCACCTGGTAGGGAATGGGTTCTGTCCCACTGTATGTTATCAAGACTTTGTCCTGGATGGCCCAGGCTAGCCTGACCTTATCAGATCTCAGAAGCTAAGCAGGATCAGCCCTGGTTAGTAATTGGATAGGAGACCGCCAAGGAATGCCAAGATTGTTGTGCAGAGGCAGGCAATGGCAAACCACCTCTGAACATCTCTTGCCTTGAAAACCATACAGGGTCACCATAAGTCAACTGTGACTTGGTAGTACTTTCCACCACCTTATCACTTCTCATCTGGTGGGGAGTGTGCTCTGTCCAACTGTATTTTATCAAGACCTTGCCCTGGAAGGCCTGATCTCATCAGATCCCACAAGCAAGACTGGCCCTTGCTTTGAAAATTTTATGGGGCCACCATAAATCAGCTGCAACTTGACGGCACTGTCCACCATCAATGTACTGAGGGCTGAGGCCTCTTATACTTGATTAGCTTTGAATTTCAGCATGCCTTAACCCAGTCCTGCTTATAAAATGCACAGTTTTGTTGAAATCTCCTCAATAATGAGAAATCAACAAGCCACAAGCATCAGCGTAGACAGAAAAAACAGAGAATGATACCCATGCCCCTTTCAGCTGCTGAAACTTCAAAGAATAAAATGGGTTGTTGCTGTTGTTTTGGCAGGGGTTCAACACAGTTGATTGTACTTTAAACAGTGCATTCCTTGCTTACCAATGCTTCCGTAAGTACCAGCCCCGCCGTGGAAATACAGGAGCCCTTTCCTTTTTTGGGCAGCTGGCTTTTTAGGCTGATAAACCCTCACTCTCACATCATCAAATCGCAGGTTCTGAGTGCGAAGGGCAAAGTCCCACAAAGTAGGGAGTCCCACAGTTGCGATTCTTAGAAGGCCTACTATGCTGTACAGCCCCAGGGTCTCCAGAATGACACCCTGTTCGTTAAAAGAAAAGAAAAGGAGAAGAAGTGAGAGCGATTAGCTTGGCAGGGGCAGGTATCTGAGGTCTGCATTGCTCGTCAAACGGAGAGGGAAGGGCGTGTTCCGATTTCTTGTCGGTTGGGATTCCGCGTCGAAACTTTCTTTCATTTCCCGCATCGCTCCGGAGTGGAACGAAGATGAGATGAAAACCATCAGTTAGTTGATTCGGAAAACTGACATGCCGCTTCTACAAAGACCGACTCGAGGTGGTGCAAAACAGTACAATAAAGGCACAGAAGAACAACATAAGAATTATCAATAGGAGAACATGCCGGGGTCATAAAATTAGCATGGAACAGCATTCAGAACACCAAAATGGCATCCCCCCTTTTTTGTATTCACTTGCTTCTAATATTTTCCATCGGGAAATAAACATCTTCAGATGAATTTTTAAATGTACATGGCAATGATTTCTTACTGTCAGCTACTCATCCATCAGTAGACAGCCATTCTTGGGTTTTACAAATGGAGAGCACAGATGAACACAGATAAAGTTGCTTTATAATGAATGAGATAATTGGTCTCTCAAAATCAGCATTGTCTGCTCAGACTGGCTGTTAGGGTTGCCAGGTCCCCCCTCGCCACCCTCAGAAGCTTAGTTGGGGCAGGGCTGGGGGTGGCGATCCATGTGTGTGACATGATGATGTCACTTCTGAGTTTACCCCGAAAGCACAGGCATCACTCGGGACGTTCTAGCACATCTCTCCAAAATCTCTATGAAAACCATAGAGTTTTTTTTGGGGGGGGGGAGTGTTAGAGTGTCACCCTGGCTCGATGTTGGCGCTTCTGGGTCATGCCGGAAGTGCCATCATTGTGCAGCAGAAATTGCTGCCATCCCCATTTGGCTGACCTGCTTCTGACTCCAGTGCTGACCAACTGAGCTTTGGCGGGCAAAAGCCAAAATAGCCAGGAATTTGTGTTGTCACCAGTAATGAACACTTCGTTAGTTCGTTCATTCATTCATTTGATTTTTATCCTACCCTTTCCTGACCGGGGTCAGCTCAGGGCAGCTAACAACAGTTAAAAATGCAATTAAAAGAAGTACTCTATATAATGTATAGATTAATATTTAAATTATTTAAAATTTTAAGCTGCCTTATAACCAATCAGATCATTGGTCTGTCTTACCCACTCTGACGGGCAGTGGCTTTTGTGGGTCTTAAATAGTGATTTCAGCGTCACCTGCTACCTGAGCTTTTTAATGGGAGCTGGTCCTTGACTTTATGACCGCAAAGTGGATGCTCTACCTCTGGTTCCATGCAGGCCTGCTGAACCATCAGTAACCCCTCAGGAGTTCTTTAGCCAAAGCCCTTTGGAAGAGCCCAGTTGTACCTTCTCACCCAAATAACCACAAGTGAAGCTTTGCATACAATGGACACTGTTGCCATAACAAAGCTAAATCCCAGATGGTGGAATAGAATTGCACCATTCTAATGATTACTCAGAAGTAATTCCCTCTGATTCTTCCATTGGGCTTACTCCCAAGTACAACATTTCAGCCTTAATTACCAACAATTTACATTCCTTAGATGTTAATGGGGTTGCGTTGTACATATTTGACAAGGTTACTGAGCCCGGTGTACTACAACGTAATTGTTCTGAAGCCTTGTCTACGATTATCTACTGCTGTGAGCTAAAACATTCACTCTGCGGTCCTAAAAACACTTTCCTGAGAGGAAGCCCATTGAATAGACCTGAGTAGGATTCTGCCTAGACCTGCTTTTAGATTGCTTTTATTCATGTTTTATATTTCTAAATGTATTCAATTTATTGTTGAAGTAGGATAACATGTTGGAAGATGTATCTATGTGGTGGGATCGACATGTAAGTGAACTTCAGAAATTCTCTGGTTCGTCTTGGACATTGGTTCCTTCCACCTGGAGGCCAAAACGGGGGCTGTCATAAGAACATAAGGAAGGCCATGCTGGATCAGACCAAGGTCCATCAAGTCTAGCAGTCTGTTCACACAGTGGCCAACCAAGTGCCTCTAGGAAGCCCAAAATTATCTGGTTTACACCTGAATATGGACAGTAAATTTGATACCTATTTTAATGCTTGATGCTTCAAGTCTTGGTGTTTAAAAAAAACAAGAGTTCCCCTACTGCTTTTGCTGTGCTGGCTGATCACTTCTTTGTTATGTTGACTCAGAATGGTTGCTTGTTTCCTCACTTGGTCATGATTGAATGGTTAGGACATAATCCTGTGATCATGAATGTTTTAGTCATTTTGGAAAGTGTCATTGCTCCAGGAAGGGAATAGATTCAGCAGTTTCGAAATGCTCTCTTTAAAGGAAAGCGCTGGAGATTATGTAGGAGGACAGAAAACCCCAAACAGTCATTTTCAGATTTCCTGCCCTCCCTAATAATTTGTTACTATCTGCAAACATTTAGTTCCTCTGGATTTAGAACATTTTTTTTTAAATACACTGCTCACAGTACAAATATTGGGGGTCCTGTGCTCCCTGATGGGAAATTTGGCTATTCTGTCCTTCAGAACAAGCTGGGGAGCCACAAGGAGAGAGGAATAACTTGAAATCCCTAGCCAAATCCCATCACCCCCCAAATCCTTTTTCTTATGCATTCTATGAGCTAGTAGACCCAATCTCAACATTGCACCCTTTCTGGAGCATATTGAGACCTCATCAGACCATTTTTCCTTAGAACATTTTTCCTTAGAACATTTTCGTTAGGAAAAATGTACAAAGATGTATTTCCCAGCTGGAATACCTGGGGAGTCTCCTGAGTATTAAAAACTCTTCCCTTTTCTTTGGGTGGCACGGTGTGGTTGTTTTCATTGGGGGGGGGGGCAATTTTCTATTAGACGTAGTGATTCTTTGAACATTCTGCAAGTATGTAGATATCGATGCCTGTTGTTCAGGCTTTGGTAATTAAAAATTAAAAGGAGGGGGTGACATTATAGGTCTATTGGCTGACCATTCCTTTCATATTCTGATAGAACGGCTAGCTCATTTCCCCCCAAATTTATTTAGGATATTTATATGTCGCATCCTCAGAGTCGTGCTTGAAGCAGCTTACTATTAAAACGCCACAACAATATAAAAAACTAGCCATTGGACATAAACAATGGTGGTGGTGGGGAAACTATTCAAAAAACCAAAGCCAACCATTTGAAAAGCTGGTAAAATGAAATTAAAAGCCAGGATCAAAAGAGTGTTTTGACCTGGCACTTAAAAGAAAATAAAATAGGTACTGGGTGAGCCTTGGAGGGGGGGTTCAAGAGATGAGGTGCCACCACAGAAAATGTCCTGTCTCTAGCTGCCACCCGCCTCATCCCTGAAGGCGGGGAGACAAAGAGCAGGGCTTGGTAGGATTTTATGGGGCTGTCCTGCAGCAAAGGAAGTTAATTATTGGGAGCAAATTTCCTGGTGTTCACATGGGGTTGTTTGGTGCGGCGCTTTGGTGTTGGAGCGGCTTTTGACACAATGAACTGTGCACCCTCTCTTTCATAAACTGGGCACACACATCCATTTTTCAAAGTATTTCATCAATACTTATACAACATTTCATGCAGTCAACACTGGACACTAAATTCAGATTTTTTTTTTAAAAAAAGGAGTTTAAGTGGGAAGAATTCACACTTCTCAAATATGCGCAAATATAATAGCAAATATAGAGAACCGAAAACGTACAGGTTCATTCACTTTTAAGTGGGATTGCTTAACTAAGAAGAGAAAAATATTTTGCGCAAAGACCAATCCTGATTGCCTCCCCTTTGTATTCAGTATAATATAATACATAGAGAATGCATTGATGGGCTAACAGTGTTAAGAAACATCTGCATTTTATAGGAAAAAACCCAATGCAAGGATTGAAAACAGCATGATACCAGGAGGAAGAGTAAAATGGGGATCTTCAAATTGAAGCAGACAGTTAGTCAAAATATGGCACCCCTCGTTGAATTTTACCTTGGGTCAAAATATGGCCTTCCCTTAAATCCTGGACACGAAAGCCTCCCTCCTCCTCTAGGTTTTCTAGAAAAACTGAGAAAACTTACCAAAGCGATAACCGCCGTGAAGAAGGTGTGATAGCAGCGGACTTTTAGAGGCTGGTCGATTCCCGGCGGCAGGACAGCCGTGAAGTACTGATGGCAAAGGGCGCCCAGAAACAAGGCGGGAGAAAGGCAGGCCGTGATCACGACACATGCTACGAACTTGAAAAAGGACCCTATTCCCCTTTTCCTAGATGTGGGGCAGAACGTTTTGGTCGGTGCCAATTCTCCCATTGGGATTACGCTCTCCTCTCTCGCGTCCTCCGTGTGGCTTGGGAGGTGACTAAACAGCGGCGGCAGACACACTGGGCAGAGAAGTTGCCAATTATAAGGACGGCTTGTTAAGCGTTATCTCCACCTCCACCTCTGGATTGATGTGATGGCACAGATAACACCCACGTGGAGATAAAGACTAACGCAGGCATGTGGGAGCATCACAAGGAACCACTCTCGTTAGATGCATTTTTAAGCTTTTGATTGTTTTATTATCCAATTAGAAATACGAATAACCTGACATTAAAAAATAAATCCTATCACACACTACATATGGATAAGATTTACCTTGGAATGTATCATTCCCCAAACATCGTAAATATGCACCATTTACTGATGAAACTATTCAGTGGATTACTAAACAGTTTCTTGTGTGTGTGTAAAATGCTGTCAAGTCACAGCTGATTCATTGAGACCCCAGCAAGGGGCTTTCAAGGCAAGTGAGAAGCAGAGGTGGTTTGCAGTTGCCTGTCTCTGCAGAGTCTCCCTCGGAGGTCCCCCTTCCATGTACCAACCCTGCTTAACCTCCGAGACCTGACGAGATTGGGCGATACCATGCTGCTTTCCCTCCCGTTTATTATATAATTTTAATTTGGTAATGTTAATATTGGTCACAACTAACTTTTAGGTAAATTGTAGTATAATATATTTATTGCAACTATTTTAGCATTTTAATGTATTTATGTTAAGCTATGGAGATACTTTTGATCTGATACCTGCCCTTTTAAAATCCTTTTTAAGATTGTAGTTGTAGTCTATGTTCTGGCAAAAGCTGATAATAATAATAATAATAATAATAATAATAATAATAATAATAAGTGTTATGTATATATATATATATAGATAGATAGATAGATATAGATATAGATATATAGATATAGATAATGTATATGCATGTTTCTTAGATCTTGTATGTATATGTTTCTTAGATCGTGTATGCATATATGTATATCCGTGTTTCTTAGATCTTGCATACATTAATTTTGTCATCGGAATGATTTTCTGTACTGTCTCATATCAATCCATACCTGAAAGAGGATTAGGGTTTTTCAGTTTCACAACAATGCATAATCCAGCTGTTGTAAACAGACTTTCAAAATCTGATTTCTATGTTTGTCCTTTCATAAAACATAGCAAAGTCTTTTCAGGTTAAACAATCAGCCTAGGTGTCTGCATTAGAAGGGGGGCATGACGTCAAGGCGCAGCTGACCTATGGTTAGGGTTGCCAACCTCCAGGTATTAGCTGGAGATCTCCTGCTGTTACAACTGATCTCCAGCCGATAGAGATCAGTTCACCTGGAGAAAATGGCTGCTTTGGCAATTGGACACTATGGCATTGAAATTCCTCCCCTCCACAAACCCCGCTCTCCTCAAACTGTGCCCCAAAACCTCCCACTGGTGGCAAAAGGGAACCTGCCAATCCTACCTATGGTGACCCCAGAGATTTTTCAAGGCAAGAGATGAACAGAGGTGGTTTGCCATTTCCTTCCTCCGTGTAGCAACCCTGGTCCTTCCTTGGTGGTCTCCCATCCAAGTAGTAACCAGGGCCAACCCTGCTTAGCTTCTGAGATCTGACGAGATTGGGCTAGCCTGGGCCAACCAGGTCTAGGCTATGTTCTACCTTGCCATTAACCAATTCTACAATTCTACACCAGAAAGACTGGATTTTAAAACAATCCCAAAATATATGCATACAATTTGCTTTCTTTACCTAGTGCTTCCAACATAAAATCTGGAGAAGTACTATAAATTTTTAACCACCAGTAAGGGGTAAAATGGGAGGGAAGATAGCATGGTATAGCCCAATCTCATCAGATCTTGGAAGCTAAGCAGGGTCCACCCTGGTTAGTATTTGGATGGGAGTCCACCAAGAAAGGACCAGAATTGCTACACAGAGGCAGGCAATGGCAAACCACCTTTGTTCATCTCTGCTATGCAGAGGAAAGCACTGGCTAACCACCTCTGTTCATCTTTTGCCTTGAAAGGGGTCGTCGTAAGTCGGCTGTGACTTGATGGCACTTTACTCAGACACACAAGGGATAAAATGCCATAGATACTGTGTTTGGAGAATTCTTTTTCAGACCCATAGAGGTCAAATTGGAAGACAGGTTACTCTAGATCCATTCCCATCTCTTTAGGATTCTCTTAAGTAATTTTTGAAGGGAGGGGGAGATCAAATTTGTTCATCTTCAATAAGAACCAAACGATTATTCAAAGAGAATGCACTTGTTCTGCATATTTTGGATTTGACTTTGGGGGGGGGGGGAGAATAATTTTGCAACAAAACTTCAAAACCCTGTAATTCTGCTCCCCTCTTGAAATGGTGGAACCGTTGTTTGAGAGGGTTGGATCCAGTCCTGTTTTCGGCTGGTGAAAAGGGAAGGTGGGCTTCCCTTACCCCCACCCCCAATAGGCTGTGGTGGTCAGCATAGGACCAACATGTACAAAAGCCATGTGGAATGTAGTAAGGAGGAAAACTGAGTAACAAAGAGTTGAAAAGCTGGCTGGATCCAACCCAGAATTTGTTATTTATGCTGTATTCTGGGTGGTTTGTTTGTTCATGTTATAAATCTATCTTAATTTTATCCCTTCCTCCCTCCCAGGAGCCTATGAGATTCTTCCTTCCTTCATTTTATCCCCCGACAATACAGCAAGTGAAGTTACAGAGCAGTCCAAAACACCTTTCTAGTCCAAAGGACTTCCATGGATTTAAAAGGTAAAGGTCCCCTGTGTAAGCACCAGGTCATTCCTGACCCATGGGGTGATGTCACATCCCAACGTTTACTAGGCAGACTTTTGTTTACAGGGTGGTTTGCCAGTGCCTTCCCCAGTCATCTTCCCTTTACCCCCAGCAAGCTGGGTCCTCATTTTACGGATGGAAGGCTGAGTCAGCCTTGAGCCGGCTACCTGAAACCAACTTCAGTTGGGATCAAACTCAGGTCGTGAGCAGAGCTTGGGCTGCAGTACTGCAGCTCACCACTCTGTGCCACGGGACTCCTATCTATGGTTTAGTAGGGTGTCATTGTGCTGACAGCCCCAGGCTAGCCTGATCTTGTCAGATCTCAGAAGCTAAGCAGGGTCAGTCCTGGTTAGAATTTGGATGGGAGATCTCCAAGGACTACCAGGGTTGTGACACAGAGGCAGGCACTGGCAAACCACCTCCAAATATCTCTTGCCTTGACAACTCTATGGGTCATAAGTCAGCTGTGACTTGATGGCACACACACATACACACACACACATTTGTGCTTTGGATTGCACTAGGGCAGTCCGTTCCCGAGGGGCGGGGTAGATCCGCAGCGGCTGGGAGTGGTGCAGCCACGCCACCTACTCAGCAACTTCCCGGCCGCTACGGAAAAAATGGGGAAAATGCCCCCATTGAAAACAGTGGGGCTGAGACACCGATTCGCTCAGCAGCGACACAACTGCTTAAATAGGTAAACTGGACATAAATCATATAGATCAGCCGTACATGCTGTGTTATGATAAAATCCTACCCTTTGGTGTTCCCCTCTGTAGTCCCTGTTGATCCTAATGGTTTCCAGCTGCTTTGGAACGGCAGCCTCTTCGCATATTGTGCAGTTTTGCAAAACACAAGGAAAACCTGTTTGACAGGCATTGATTGGTGTTCAGCATGAGCCCAACCATCTGAGCGATTGGCTCATGTCTGATCGAGACCTTTGAACATAGTTTAACTGCTGAACACTTTAATGGCAAAATTTGCAGCATCCCTAGTTAGGGCTGCCAATTATGGTTTCCAAACTCTGCTACTCAGGTGTGGCCAGCGAGTGTTTCCAGAGACAGGTATGGACTTTCAGAAGAACCAAAGAAAAATCCCGCTGAATCACTCAGCCTAGTGGTCATCTAGTCCAGCATCCTGTCTCATACAGTGGCTAACCAGTTAATCTGGAGGGCCAAGAACAGGGCACGGAGTAGGGTTGCCAGCTCCAGTTTGGGGAAAACCTGGAGATTTGGGGGGTGGGCCGTGGAGGTGGGCAAACTGAGGGCCGTGATTTCCTTTACAGAGTCAGTCCATATCATGCTGGGTCTTCTTCTTTTCCTGCTGCCTTCAAATTTCCTAGCATTGTTATCTTTTCCATTGAGTGTTGTCTTCTCATGATGTAATCAAAGTATGATAGCTTCCGTTTAGTTATTTTAGCTTCTAGGGAGAGATCAGGCTTGATTTGATTTAGAACCCACTGATTTGTCTTTTTGGCAGTCCACAATATCCGTACAACTCTTCTCCGACATAATTTCAAATGAACCAACTTTCTTCCTGTTGGCTTTCTTCATCGTCCATTTCCTCATGTGTGTGTGTGTTAAGTGCTGTCAAGTCACTTCCGACTCATGGCGACCCTATGAATAAAAGTCCTCCAAAATGTCCTATCTTTGACAGCCTTGCTCAGGTCTTGCAAACTGAAGGCTGTGGCTTCCTTTATTGAGTCAATCCATCTCTTGTTGGGTCTTCCTCTTTTCCTGCTGCCCTCAACTTTTCCTAGCATGACTGTCTTTCCCAGTGACTCTGGTCGTCTCATGATGTGACCAAATTTCCTCATGACCCACCCCAAATCTTTGAAATGATCTTTCAACTTGTACATAAGACAGAAAGCAATTTAGCTAGGGTTGCCAGGTCACCCCTGGACACTGGCAGGGGATCCAGGAATAAGGTTGCCAGATCCAGGTGGGGAAACTCTTGGAGATTTGGGGATGGAGCCTGAGGAGGACAGGGCCCTCAGTGGCGTACAATGCAATAGAGTCCACCCTCTACAAAGAATCCATTTTTTTCCCCAGGGGAAGTGATCTCTGTAGACTGGAGATGAAATGTAATTCCAGGGGATTCCCTGGTCCCACCTGGAGGATGGCATCCCTAATTTGAGCTCTGCACTAACCGCTACATTGCACTCCCGCTAGGTTTGCACTGTGAAGCTCTTAGGCGGGGGTGATCGAAATGGGGCTGGGGTGGAGCCAGCCATCTGGCTTTTTGTTGTGTGTTGTGCATGTGTGCGTTGTGCTCTGATTGAAAGGGATGTGGTTGACATCTATGCAAAAATGAAAACAAAACCCTTAGGTTTTACAAAGAGGAAATGCAAACTTGGCCACAAGCCTAGAGGCCAGAAACCAATTGTTGTAAACGGCACAGATGTAGGGTTGCCGACCTTCAGGTGATAACCAAAACATAGCACTGTGGCTAAAAAAATCCGCTTAAAGAACTATATTACAGTCAACTTAGGTAACTGAACTTCAAGCGCTTATTTCAAGCTAATTGGACTTTGTTATTTGGAATATCAGCTATTGGCTGTCATTTGGATATGTGTATGTGATCCTTGTCAATGTAGAACCCTCAGTTAGGGATTCTCTTATTTGTTCTCATACAGACCTTTGTCATTCAGAAACTGTTATTCTTTTGTATTATATAAGATGGTTACCAAATCGGCATATTAATATAGTTTTGTTTAAAATGTTATAAGTTAACTGTAATATAGTTATTTAAGTGGATTTTTTTAGCCACAGTGCTAATTGGTTGCCAAATTTCTGCCTTAGCATGAGGGTTTTTTTTGCTTAACCTCCAGGTGGTGGCTGGAGATCTCCTGCTATTACAAGTGATCTCCAGCCAATACAGATCAATTCACCTGGAGAAAATGGCTGCTTTGGCAATTGGAGTCTGTGGCATTGAAGTCCCTCCCCTCCCCAAACCCCACCCTCCTCAGGCTCCGCCCCCAAAATCTCCCGCTATTTCCCAACCCGGAGCTGGCAACCCTAGACAGATGTGATAAAGGTCTATGTAGGCCTAGGTTCACAGGATATGTTGTGCAATCCGCATATTGTTGATAGCACAAAGCTTAGGCAGTCTTAATAAATGTAATTACACCACACAAAGCATGCGTCAGCATTCATCAATGCTTTATCAATATTAATGGTAATATAAATTGGCAGTAGGACAGTTGTGGATAGGTCCAGAGAAGGTTGTTTTTGTCTGTCTGGACTTATGATTCCTCTGACGTGTATCCCTGTCCAGTTCTGCTCTGAACACGAGGTTTTCTTTTATTGCAGAATGACATTTCTCATCAGCATTCCTTTTGTGAGTAGCACAACCTTTGGAATGGGCCAACTCTCGGCCCACAGTGAGTGCCTACGGGCTGCCTTCTCCCATACGAACGCTCCCAACAGCACCAAGCTTAATCGGAGACCCTCTTCCAGGAGCTCTAAGATGTTGTGTAGATAGGGTCATCAGGTCCCTCTCCACCACTGGCTGGAGGTCTTTGGGGTGGAGCCTGAGGAGGGGGGGCTGGGGAGGGGACTTCAATGCCATAGAGTCCAATTGCAAAACCGGCCATTTTCTCCAGGGGAACTGATCTATATCAGCTGGAGAGCAGTTGTAATAGCAGATCTCCAGCTAGTACCTGGAGAATGGCAACCCCATATGCAGATGCCCACCCAAAAAGAGGGTCTGTTCTGTGGTGGTACCTCATTTGTGAAGCCACAAAGCTGCCTTACCCTGAATCAGACCACTGGCCCATCAGCATCAGTTGTGTCTACTTTGGCCAGCGGCTCCTCCTGTCAGATAGGGCTTGACAGCCCCGTCCCCAAACAAGATGGTTCCCCCGTGAACAAGATGGAGTTCTCCGTGCACTCCCCGCCCCCGTTTTGAACTCCAGCCAGGGATTTACAATTGTATTGGGACCTGCCCGTGTAAATCTCCGATCTGATATTGGGTCCCACACACAAAGCCGGGAGCTCAGCCATCTCCTCCACTGATTGCTCTTAAGTGTTTCTGTTTCAGTTTAACTTAAGTCGTTACCGGGAGGAAGCGACTACATTGTTTTCTTTGTTACTGTAACCCAACCTTGTCCATTGTATTAGCCCTATATATGTATCCTTATTCCCCCTGCCATGCATTCCATCCTTGTTCGTCTCCTTACTGAAATCACTGACTTTCGGAATAAATCTCTGAATCGCTGCTCTGTCTGGATTTGAGTTCTATTGCCTGAAACGCCGTGCATTTGCTGAAGCCTGACATCTCCCCAGGCTGTCAAGCAGAGGTCTTTCGGAGCACCCACTACTTGATATTTCAACTGGAGATGCTGGGCATTGAATCTGGGGTGTTCTGCATGCAAACCTGATGGTCTCCCCTTGAGCAATGGCCCCACCTAGCCAAAATCACAACCCTTCACATAGGGTTGCTATACTTCAGGTGGGGCCTGAAGAGCTCCCAGGATTTCAACTAGGGTTGCCAGGTCCCTCTTCGACACTGGTGGGAGGTTTTTGGGGTGGAGCCTGAGGAGGGCAGGGTTTGGGGAAGGGAGGGACTTCAATGCCACAGAATCCAATTGCCAAACAGCCATTTTCTCCAGGTGAACTGATCTCTATCGAATAGAGATCAGTTGTAATAGCAGGAGGGCTCTAGCTACAACCTGGAGGCCGGCAACCCTAATTTCAACTGGTCTCAGTTCCCCTGGAGAAAATGGTTGCTTTGGAGAGTGGGCTCTAAGATGTTATACCTTGCTGAGGTCGCTCCCCAGCCCAAACCCTGCCCTCCCCAGTCGCCATCCCCAACTCTCCAGGAATTTCCCAACCCAGAGTTGGCAACCCTATTTGTACACCTGCTTGATCCACAACAGCTTTAGAATGCCTCATCCAACCTCTGCCTTCAGCGTACTGCTAAAACTTGGCCTGGCCAGATGACTTCCAACGACACACTGATCAGTCCGAACTGTGAAAGAAGTTGTGTGTGTTGTGTGTGTTAAGTGCCGTCAAGTTGCTTTTGACTCATGGCGACCCTATGAATGAAAGTCCTCCAAAATGTCCTATCTTTGACAGCCTTGCTCAGTTCTCACAAATTGAAGGCTGTGGGTTCCTTTATTGAGTCAGTCCATCTCTTGTTGGGTCTTCCTCCTTTCCTGCTGCCCTCAACTTTTCCTAACATGACTGACTTTTCCAGTGACTCTTGTTGTCTCATGAGGTGACCAAAATACGATAGCCGCAGTTTAGTCATTTTAGCTTCTAGGGTCAGTTCAGGCTTGATTTGATCTATAACCCGTTGATTTGTTTTTTTTGGCAGTCCACGGAATCCGTAACACTCTCCTCCAACATCGCATTTCAAAGGAATCTATTTTCTTCCTATCAGCTTTCTTCAATGTCCAGCTTTCACACCCATACATAGTAATAGGGAATACGATGGCATGAATTAACCTAGTCTTGGTGGCCAGTGACACATACTTACACTTCAAAATATTTTTCTAGCTCCTTCATGGCTGCCCTTCCCAGTCTCAATCTCCTTCTGATTTCTTGGCTGCAGTCTCCCTTTTGGTTGATGGTGGAGCCAAGGAATAGAAAGTCTTGAACAATTTCAGAAGTTAAGAACCCCAATTTCTCAGCTCAGTTGGTCAGTTTTAGCCATGGCCATTTCCTTGGCTGGGTTTGGCTCCTTTCCAGGGCAGCAGTCCCCAATAGGGTTGTCAGGTCCCTCTTCGCAACTGGCGGGATGTTTTTGGGGTGGAGCCTGAGGAAGACGGGATTTGGGGAGGGGAGGGACTTCAATGCCATAGAGTCCAATTGCCAAAGTGGCCATTTTCTCCAGGTGATCTGATTCCTTTCATCGGGAGATCGGTTGTAATGGCAGGAGATCTCCAGCTAGTACCTGGAGGTTGGCAAGCCTAGTCCCAAAATGGTGCCTATTGGCACCAGGGCACCCATTGACACCTTTCCTGGCACCAAGTGTTTTTAGGAAGTGGAGGTGGGCAGGTGGGGCTTTTGCTCAGTAAGGCTTATGGTTGGCCGCTGGAGATTGGATTGACTGTGCAGATCTTTGGCAGCAGCTGTCACCTTTTGTGGCTGGCTCCACCTCCGGAGGCAGCCATTTTAGGCTGCCATGCTGTGTCAGAATTGTAAACGTGCCCTCAGGCTTGAAAAGGATAGGCACTCCTGTTCCAGGGGCATCTCTTCATCAAGCCACTGCTGGTGAAGACATCATAAACCTTATCAGATTTATTTTCGAAGAGCTACTTCCTTTATATTTTGCTTGCAACAATTAATTACACGTACTTGGCCATTGGCATGCATAATATATCTGTATCAAGTCACACAGACAGAGATCCATGTGTGTATTTTGCATACATATTCACGTATCATCTTTCAAGAGTTTTTTTTTTTTGCTTCATCCTCGTTGGTGCTGCTTATGAGTTGTTAAAGGTTTTCGCCACATTTTTTTTTAAAGACTCCCCTCCCAGTCACAAACAAAAAATGCTTTGTAAGACAGGGATAGTCAAAATATTGATGGTAGTAATTACTTTCATATGATTTTTTAGCATTCTACATGTGTGTAGGGTTGCCAACCTCCTGGTGGTGGCTGGAGATCTCCTGCTATTACATCTGATCTCCAGCCCATAGATATCAGTTCACATGGAGAAAATTGCCTCTTTGGCTATTGGTCTCTAATGCACTGAAGTCCCTCCCCTCCCCAAACCCCACCTTCCTCAGGCTCCACCCCAAAAATCTCCAGGTATTTCCCAACCTAGAGCTGGCAACCCTGTGTGTGTGTGTGTGTGTGTTAAGGGCCGTCAAGTTGCTTCCGACTCATGGCAACCCCATGCATCGATGTCCTCTAGGGTTGTCACCCTCCAGGTACTAGCTGGAGATCTCCTGCTATTACAACTGATCTCCAGCCAATAGAGATCAGTTCCCCAGGAGAAAAATGGCCGCTTTGGCAATTGGATTCTATGGCATTGAAGTCCTTCCCCTCCCCAAACCCTACCCTCCTCAGGCTCCCCCCCAAAACCTCATGCCGGTGGCAAAGAGGGACCTGGCAACCCTAAAGTCCTCCAAAACATCGTATCATTAACAGCCTTGCTCAGGTCTTGCAAACTAAGGGCTGTGGCTTCCTTGATTGAGTCAATCCATCTCATGTTGGGTCTTCCTCTTTTCCTGCTGCCTTCAACTTTTCCTAGCATGATTATCTTTTTCGGTGAGTCTTGTCTTCTTGTAATGTGACCAAAGTACGATAGCAGCCGTTTAGTCATCACTATCTAGCAGTAGCAGTAACATAGTGCTTCAACGTTTTGAAATGCTGATGGCTAGTTCTTTTGTTACATCTCTGTCAGCTAGACCATTTACAGTCTTAATCGATCATTAAGCAACCGTTCCCTGAACAGGAACACATCTCACAGGAGTGAGCAGTCAATTCAGGACAGACAAAAGGAAGTGCTCCTTGACGCAATGTCCAATTAATTTATGGAATTCACTGCCACAAGATGTGGTGATGGTCACCTGACAGTGCATTTGAACCCCCGCCCTTCCTGCAGGGAGCTCAGAGGACCAGACACAGTCCCGTCCTTCCCATTTTAACCTCACAACACACCTGTGAAGTAGGTTAGGTTGAGTGTGTGTGACTGGCCCAAGGTCACCCATCAAGCTTCAACGGCTGAGCGGGGATTCAAATCTAGTCTGACCAACCACTATACCACACTGGCTCTTGATGTCTTTAAAATGATGAAGGATAGGTCTTTCAATGGCTATTAGCCTTGATAACAAAACTGAACCTACATATTTAGAGGCAGTATATCTTAAATGTTAGACGCTTGGGACAATCCACAGGAGGGCAAATGTAGCCATACTTTTCTTGTATACTTCCAGGAAGCATATAGCTACTCGCTTTCAAAAACAAGAGGCTGGACTAGATCAGTCCTAATTCATCAGGGTTCTTCTGATATCCTTCTTTGAGATCCGTCCCTGATTTTGCTCTGTAAGTGGAGATGCATCCCTGTGGGGCGAATGACTAATGTAGCTAATTAGGTAACCGAAAGCTATTAGACTGACGTCGCTTGCAAAGTACAGATTTGGTCATTACTTTTCATTGGTAATGCCAGCCGTGGGAATTGGATACATTGCTTGGAGACCAGGAGGAATTCGCCAATGGTGGAAATGGGTTAAAGAACATAAGAGCATAAGAAAGGCCCTGCTGGATCGGACCCAGGTCCATCAAGTCCAGCAGTCTGTTCACACAACCAGTGGCCAACCAGGTGCCTCCAGGACACCCACAAACAAGATGACTGCAGCAGCATCCTGCCTGTGTTCCACAGCACCTAAGATAATAGGCATACTCCTATGAGACTGGAGAGAATAGGTATGCATCGTTACTAGTATTCATTTGGAGTAGTAGCCATGGATAGCCCTCTCCTCCATGAACATGTCCACACCCTTCTTAAAGCATTCCAAGTTGGCAGCCCAAGGCCCACCAAGTCCAGCTGTCAGTTCACACAGGGGCCAACCAGGGGCCTCTAGGAAGCCCACAAACAAGACGACTGCAGCAGCATCCTGCCTGTGTTCCACAGCACCTGATATAATAGGCCTGCTCCTCTGATCCTGGCGATAATAGGTATGCATCATGACTGGCATCCATTTTGACTAGTAGCCATGGATAGTTAGGGTTGCCAGGTCTCTCTTTGCCACCGGCAGGAGGTTTTTGGGGCAGAGCCTGAGGACAGCGGGATTTTGGGAGGGGAGGGACTTCAATGTCATAGAGTCCAATTGCCAAAGCGGCCATTTTCTCCAGGGGAACTGATCTCTATTGGCTGGAGATCAGTTGAAATAGCAGGAGATCTCCAGGTAGTACCTGGAGTTTGGCAACCCTATGGTTAGTCTTCTCCTCCATGAACATGTCCACTCCCCCCTTAAAGAATTCCAAATTGGCAGCCATCACCCCATCCTGGTGCAGGAGTTCCACAATTTAACTATGCATTGTAGTTGGTTTTTTTTAACTATCTGTAAAATGGATATTCTTTGTCCTCTCCCTCTAAAATTGAACGGGTCTTATGGCTTGAGAGAGTAGTAGAAAGCCTGCCATTTGGAGACAAAACACCAAAGTTACATTCAGGAGAAAACTTGGCTGGTTTCCCCATTGAAATCCGCGGGAAATGAAAATGAATGAACCACATGTGGTAGCTTAGGCCAGTGGTAAAAAGCTACACCACCAACAAAGGGGAAAAAACTTAATTCTAAGAATTAAGTACCCAAAGGTCAAGGAAAAAATCAACATTCGAGGCCAAAGATTATGTAAAAATTACATCAGTACAAAATATGTATATATTTATTACAGGCTAAAATCAATAACATAGATAAGGCCCTGCAATAGCTAGGGTTGCCAGCTCCTGGTTGGGAAACACCTGGAGATTTTTGGGGGTGGAGCTGGAGGAGGGTGGTGTTTGGGGAGGGGAAGGGCTTCAATGCCATAGAGTCCAATTGCCCAAGCGGCCATTTTCTCCAGAGTGAACTGGCTGGAAATCAGTTGCAATAGCAGATCTCCAGCTAGTACCTGGAGGTTGGCAACCCTAGCAATAGCCTACCAAACCAACATATTCATGTAAACATACAACATAAATGGACATACAATCACAGAAATAGACTTTGACCAAACGTGTTTTGGCAAAATGGCTTTCTCCGGTGGTCAAAACAATTACAATTCCAGACTACAAAGGTACATGACTTTCTAAAAATCTTTACGACTGGTGGTACGTTGTGCTCTGCAACTTTCCTCATCTGTTTTATGCTTCCTTACAAATGGGCAACTAACCCCCGTGTGTGCTTCCCTCTTAAATGAGATGTTCTATTTCAGCCATAAATGAAGTTATCAAAATATCATAGTCATAAAGAGGTCTCAAAGTCTGGAGCAGAGTGGACATGTAGAAAAGCTCAGAAGTATTGGAAATGTATGCACAAAGAAATTAAGGGAATCTTACAAGTGGACTTTGAATTGAATGTGAAATTTGTGCTTCTAGGGATAATCCCAGCGCAAATACAGACTACGCAAAAAGAACTTATTCAATACGCAGTAACAGCTGCGAGAATTTTATATGCGAGGTATTGGAAGGACAAAGAGATACCAGGAGTATCTGAATGGATTACAAAAATGTTTGAATATGCAACAAAGGCAAGATTAACGAATTTACTAAACGAATAAGATCAACGAATGAACATAACAGAGATGGCAATCATTCTATGATAGATATGTTTGAGAAATTGTTTTAATTCAGAAAGAATGAAAAATTAAGGTTACAATATAGAGAGTTACAATTATTTTAAATGCCATGTAGTTGAAGTGAGTTTAGCAGTGTAGCATAGCTTTTTAAGGGCATGAAATAGGAGTTGGGAACTCCATGATTCCAGTCCAATCTGGCTAGCCTGAAATAAAAGCAAGGAGTTCCCGAGTCGAATTTCATGCCCTTAAAAAGTAGACTACACTCCCTTTCTCAGTTCACTGCATGATTTATTTGAAAACAGACTTTAAGGATGCCTTAGGCAACCTGCTGTGGGTGTGTGATAAAATCCTCATTGTTTGGCAGGATGATGTGGATAGCTAGAAGATTCTGTGGTCAGATCGCTCTCTTGCTCACAGCCTCAACCCCCACATCTGAAATATGAAGATAATATAGTGCGCTAAGTGCTCCGGTATTTAGGAAAAGTGCTGCACAACTTCTGTTATTTTTAAGGAGAGATAATTCTGTGAATTCTTGACAGCGGCAAGAATACTGTTTGCAAAATACTGGAAAGAAAGGAAGACACCATCGCTAAAAGAATGGATTACAAAAATGTTTGTAATGGCAAAATTAACACATTTGCTTCAAAAAAAGATGATGGAACAACATGAACAAAGATGGCAGCCTTTCTATAATAGATATGTGATAAGTTAGTAGATATATTATATCCATATGTGAATAGAGAAGTGGTTCTGAAGTTATTTTGAAGTTTGATATAAGAAAATAATATATAGTTTAACATTGTAACCATCTCAGACGAAAGTTTTTATATTGGTAAAAATAAAGGTTTATGCTTTATGGAATTATTGCAAACCTACCAAATTGAAATTATTAATATACCTCTCCTATTGATGTTATTATGGCCAGATTGAAGAATGGGTTAATCAAATTAAGTATTAATGAATATAATTCAAACGGATGTTGATGAGGGCCTGGCCTGGACAGCGACCCAATGATGTTATTTTGTTACCTTCCCTATTTTTCTTTCCTGTATCCCTAAAACTAAATAAAAAATTAGAAACAAAAAAACAAAACAAAAAAGGAATTCGGTGAATTTCACCATGACGTTGTCTGACGGCCAAACGTTCTGTGCTTGACTACAATGCTCAGATATGAGATGACCGCCTACTGGGTTCGGTTTCAACCAAATGACACGAATGCCTGGCAAACAGGTATACACTGGATTTCCCCCCCCCCCAGAACATGCCACTACCTATCAGATGCAAATAGCTTTTTCCTGTTTGGATTTCTTTTAAGCCCCTTATAGATGTAACGGATCAAACAGATCATTCATTCAGCCTACTGAATGAATGATCAGAGCCAGCATGGTGGAGTGGTTAAAAGCGGTGGATTGGAGCGGTTGACTCTAATCTGGAGAACCGGGTTTGATTCCCCACTCCTCCACATGAGCGGCGGAGGCTAATCTGGTGAACTGGATTTGTTTCCCCACTCCTCCACGTGAAGACAGGTGGGTGACCTTGGGCTAGTCACACCCTCTCAGCCCCACCTACCCCACAGGTTGTGGGAAAGGGAAGGTGATTGTAAGCCGGTTTGATTCTTCCTTAAGTGGGGGAGAAAGTTGGCATATCAAAACCAGCTCTTCTTCTACTTTAATTTTTTTTAAGTCAGTGTTTTTGCATCGGAAAAACAGCTATGAGCACAAAAAAGGGAGGGAGGTGGAGTCATGATTGCCGCAAGGGCCAGGCAGTCAGCACTAGGGAGGCTGCAAACATGTTCAATAGTCAAACTTACCCTGTGCAACTGTGATTATCGGATGTGAGGTGATCACACCAAACAGGTTTACATAGTTTCCCCCCAAAAAAATGGTGCACGTGGGAAAACCATTTCCTTTTGACTAGAGAAGCAATGCAGCAAGAAAGGGGGAATCGAATGCAACTGAGCTATGCGATAAAGCGCATGGATGAAAAGCCATTTGTCCTGCCCTGCACGGTTAGAAAGGAAGCCAGTGAGGCAACGTCCAGAAAGGGCACAAATGAGTCAACAAACAGACAAATGGTCCATTTGAAAAACCAGGTCCATGTTCATCGTTGGTGGACAAGACAAGGGGCTGAGGCATTGGAAAAGCCAAGGCGGAGTCTGATATAGTTGGACTCGCAAAAGAGAGTCTCTCTCGAAGTTGCCTCCGGAGTATTATTTCCGAGGATTTTCCTTCGACTGGAATTGGATGACCTAATAGTGTCCCAACGGGGAATTGAACCCTTAAATGGTAGAATATCCAAGATTATTTGTGAAGCTTCCAACATCAATCTCATGGATCGAGGCTCGTGGCTGGTGTTGGAGGTGACCTTTTCCTCTTCAGGGAAATTCTGGTTTTTAGGTGCAGAAAGTTCTTGTGGTGCTTGGTTTAAAAGGGATAAGTAGGTCTTAATGGGGTGGGGGAGTAACTGGGAAGAATGCTAGGAGTTTAATAAGTCAGTCGTCTCAGTAAGCCGCCCTTCAATAAATTGGACTGTTCTTGCCATCAATAGACTTTGTTCCGAAAGTAAAGTAGAAGTTGTTAGAGCTAGTTTGAGGGTCAGTTGGCGGGGAGGCTGTACTGAATGTGGGAATGTGTTTTCCAGGTGAGTCACTTCTGCTTCCACTTCAGCATGAGCTAGATCTTCTGCTAATTCTGTTATTACCTCTGCTTAACCCTCCTCTCTTTCTTCCTCCAAGAGAGCAAATCCAGGATGTGAGGAAAACCGGTGGGTGTTCGAACATACCTCGTCAGCACAGCGCATAGCCTATTTTTTAACACCTGGATTAATCGTCACCTGCAAATGCCTGTACGGTACCAGAAGACTATGTACAGCATCAAATGTTCACTCTTGCTCAGAATGGTTTCCAAACCATTTGAAATAATTGCCTACTTCCTGTTGTCCAAGTGACTACATCTCGTGTAGCTTTCCTGGGCGAATGGCCCGGTGGCTAATTACTGTTTGTGAAATGCCCTGCAGACTTTTGATCACGGTCAATCAGATGGACGATGGAGACGTGTAATGCTTTAATGATAGGGTGCTGTCCAAGAAGTATTCTCGCCGTAGCTGCGTGAGAATGAATAGGGCTGGTGGTGTCCGATGGATCACATTCACTGACTTGGTTCCATTTGAAGATTAGGGATGGTTTCTCATCCTCGGTGCTTAATGCTGGAGAGGAACAGCAGCATGAAGATTGTAGATGGCCAAAAAGAGAGACAGTTTGGTGTCGTTGTTAGGAGCACTGGACTCTAATCTGGTGAACCGGGGTGGTTTCCCCACTCCTACACATGAAGCCTGCTGGGTAACCTTGGGCTAATCACAGTTCTCTCCAAAGTCTTTCAGCCCCACCTGTCTGTTGTGGGGAGGAGAAGGCAAGGCAATTGTAAATCACTTTGAGACTCTTTAAAGGTAGAGAAAACCGGGGTATAAAAACCAACTCTTCTTCTTCCTCCTCCTTCTCCTCCTCCTTGGAGTGGTGGACTCTGATCTGGAGAACTGGGTTTGATTCCCCACTCCTCCACATGAGCTGCGGAGGCTAATCTCGTGAACTGGATTTGTTTCCCCACTCCTACTCACATGAAGCCAGCTGGGTGATCTTGGGCTAGTCACTCTGTTGTGGGGAAGGGAAGGGAAGGTGATTGTAAGCTGGTTTGATTCTTCCTTAAGTGGTAAAAAAAGTCGGCATATAAAAACCAACTCTTCTTCCTTCTCCTCCTCCTTCTTTGTTACCTGTTTAGGATTGGATTTTTTAAAAAAACCAACCTGTCTTTTTAATATCATTCCCTTTCTGTTGTGTCTATAAATCTGCCTGATAGATGCACACTCCAATACATTCCATGAAGTGAGCTCTGACTCAGAAAGCATATGCAGGAATGAAATATATTATCCTTTAAAGTGCCACCAGACTCCTTATCCTTTTAGATTCAGACTAACAGCTCACATACATGTGCAGTGATGCTCCACCATGGCTTTGACCTAGGCATGATTGAACCCTCCCCAGTTCCATCCCATTTAGGGTTGATCTCCCTCTACTCCCTAGGATTCAGCCCAACAATCTTCTGTCAAAGTTAGCAAACTTCACGTAAAAGATTCCTACGTCTTCCCTCCCCTCCTCTTACAAAATTTTTATTTTTACTGATCCCCTGTGTGTGTGCTTTCCTCACCCCCTGGAAAGGCCAGGTGAGGCTTACTACCAGACATGGTATCATAGAATCATAGAGTTGGAAGGGGCCATGTAGTGGTGTAGTGGTTAAGAGCGGTGGTTTGGAGCGGTGGAGTCTGATCTGGAGAACCGGGTTTGATTCCCCACTCCTCCACATGAGCAGGAGACGCTAATCTGGTGAACTGGATTTGTTTCCCCACTCCTCGACACGAAGGCAAGTGACAGGTCTGTTAGAGCTCTCTCAGCCCCACCTACCTCACAGGGTTTGTGTTGTGGGGAGGGGAAGGGAAGATGATTGTAAGCCGGTTTGAGTCTCCCTTAAGTGATAAAGTTGGCATATAAAAGCCAACCTCCTCCTCCTCCTCCTCCTCCTCCTCCTCCTCCTCCTCCTCCTCCTCCTTCTTCTTCTTCTTCTTCTTCTTCTTCTTCTTCTTCTTCTTCTTCTTCTTCTTCTTCTTCTGTTAGAGTAGTTCCACAGTGGAACAGGCTTCCTCGGGAGGTGGTAAGCTCTCCTTCCCTGGAGGTTTTTAAGCAGAGACCAGATGGCCATCTGTCAGCAATGCTGATTCTATGACCTTAGGCAGTTCATGAGAGGCAGTTTATGAGAGGGAGCGCATCTTGGCCATCTTCTGGGCATGGAGTAGGGGTCACTGGGTGTGTGGTGGGGGAGGTAGTTGTGGATTTCCTGCGTTGTGCAGGGGGTTGGACTAGATGACCCATTTGGCCCCTTCCAACTCTATGATTCTAAATTCTACAATTCTATGACTTTGGAGAGCTACCCTGGTTGTGACTAACAACCTTCACTGTCCACTCAGCCATAGAAACCTGCAGCACCTGTTTTACCACAGAAGATAGCCCTCTCCCAAAAGTTCTTGGGATGTGGCGTGATCACTGAGGCACCAGCCAGGCATTGCAACCTTACTGGGTAACCACAATGTCAGTGGACCTGAATGTCTTGCAACGTCACCATCTCCTGGTACGGCATTAAACTGTCCCGCACATCAATTACAGAGAGGTTTAGGGATGTGTGAACCTGTATTTTTTTTGTCCTTTTGCTTATTTTAGGGTTGGCCTATATTCAAGGAGCCCAGACTCTTCTCAACTGAACTCCTTAAAAATCCATCTGTTCGTTAGAAAAGAGGAAGAGTCCAGTAGCACCTTAAAGACTAACAAAATTCCTGGAAGGGTCTGAGCTTTCGTGAGTCACAGCTCATTTCTTCAGATCTTCAGAGAGCCATCGTGGTGTAGTGGTTAAGAGTGGTGGCTTGGAGAGGTGGAGTCTGATCTGGAGAACTGGGTTTGATTCCCCACTTCTCCACATGAGCGGTGGACGCTAGTCTGGTGAACTGGATTTGTTTTCCCACTCCTACACACGAAGCCAGCTGGGTGACCTTGGGCTAGTCACAGCTCTCTTAGAGCTCTCTCAGCCCCACCTAACTCACAGGGAGTCTGTTGTGGGGAGGGGAGGGGAAGGTGATTGTAAGCTGGTTTGATTCTTCCTTAAGTGGAAGAGAAAGTTGGCATATAAAAGCCAACTCTTCTTCTTCAGATATCTGAAGAAGTGAGCTGTGGCTCATAAAAGCTCATACCCTGCCAGGAATTTTTTTAGTCTTTAAGGTGCTACTGGACTCTTGCTCTTTTCTACTGCTGCAGACAGACTAACGCGGCTACCCATCGTGATCTGTCTGTTTATTACTTCAGGACAATATAAAATGAGTGTGCCGATCACTGTGGGAAGCAAGACAGTTCTAATACCGTGTCTCGGGAGAAAAAAGACCAAGTTTCAATAGGGGCTGGATTACTGCAAATATTTGATTTTCCCCCCTGTTTATATATTAACATAAAAATAGTTTGTGCTTAGGAATCTGATTTGGAATTTTCTTTGGGGCCTTGAGAGCAACCCTAAACAGGACTATCTGGAAGTAAGTCCCATTTTAGTCAGTGGGGTCTATTCCCAGGTGAATGTTTTTAGGACTGGTGCCATTTTTTTCCTTAAAATGTCAGCATTCAAGATGGGAACTGGCTGAAGCAAAACTGATCCGGGTGACCTTCAGTGATAAGAATCTGTAGTCCAATTAGCTTGGCGCATAAAACTATAATTAAAACTTTTAAAAAATGACTCTGCGGGACGTTTACATTTCTGTTACTTCCTCCTTCTCTGAAGTTTGGTCTGACTGGACCCTTCTTTTGAGAACTACCAGCTCATTGAGGAGAAGGGCAGGGAATGAATGAATGAATGAATGAATGAATGAATGAATGAATGAATGAATGAATGATGCCAATCTGTTTATGTATGACACGAACACATGAAGCCGCTGTATAAGGAATCAGACCATTGGTCCATCAAGGTCAATATTGTCTGCTCAGACTGGCAGCAGCTCTTAAGGGTCTCAAGTAGAGGTAATTCACCCCGTGGGGCAGAGTGGTAAGCTGCAGTACTGCAGTCCAAGCTCTGCTCACGACCTGAGTTTGATCCCAACGGAAGTTGGTTTCAGGTAGCCGGCTCAAGGTTGACTCAGCCTCAGTGTCGTGAATTTTGTAAAAAGGTTATAATTGGTCTCACCTACTGACACCGGTTCTCTTGTCAGTTGAGTCGAGTGGGGTGGGGGTGGAGAACCCTACAGTATATTCCACTGAGTTGTAAAGGTTGTTCAGTTTTTAAACACAAATCATCATGGTCAAAATATATAGAAATCAGTATTTTAGGGATAGAAAAATGACCCTAGGTTTTAGAACCAAAACTTACTAAATTGTAGACTAAGACGAAAATAGGAGACCCAGGCCCAGAGTGGTAAGCTGCAGTACTGCAGTCCAAGCTCTGCTCATGACCTGAGTTCGATCCCGATGGAAGTCGGTTTCAGGTAGCCTGCTCAAGGTTGACTCAGCCTTCCATCCTTCCAAGGTCAGTAAAATGAGTACCTAGCTTGCTGGGGGTAAAAGGAAGATGGCTGGGGAAGGCACTGGCAAATCACCCCGCAAACAAAGTCTGCCTTGGAAACATCGGGATGTGACGTCACCCCATGGGTCAGGAATGGCCCGGTCCTTGCATAGTGGACCTTTACCTTTACCTTTTACCACCTGATCCTTCTAACTGGAGATGCCAGGATGGCATCTGGATGCCAAACAGATGCTCTGCTGCTGAGCCACGGCCCCTCCCTATCATTTAAAGATAGCTTATATTGTAAGTGTTACTTCTGTGCTTGATAGCTTTAATCAGTTATCATTGTTGAGCGAGCTGATGCATACGCAGTACTTTGTGGATTTAATTGCGGTTTCCAGGAAATAGTGCAAGTCTGCGAAAATGCATTTTGATTCTGGTTATGTAAATTTCTTCCTCTAGTCCAGCCTCAAATGCGTCAAAACAAAAAAGACGTCATTTTTGTAAGGTGATTTTTTTTTCTGTGGGATTCAATAGATGACAGATGGGGAGAGGGACAGCTGAAGTAGAACAGTGTGAGAATACACATGTGGAGATAATTGTGATGCACTTTAGAAGCCTTCGAACATGCTGCTCGTAATATGTGACCAAAATGCAGTGTGGACAGAGGTAAGTTGGTTTCCCCACGAGGGGTGTACACCAATATATTTTTGATATTTTTCAGGTTTCATAGAACTGAACATTTTCAGAAAATCTGAAAAAAGCCGAATCCCCATACCTATATGGGGTTTTTTCCGGCTTTTTCTGAAAATTTTCGGATCTATTAAACCTGAACCCAAAAAATTCCATTCTGTTTCTGAAATCTGTGTGGTTTTTGGAGGTGGCAGGCAGTGCAGAGTTGAACACTGGGCTAGGCATTATTCAACATTATTTGGGATCCGCTTTTCGGCTTCCTTTAAATCACCGCCATTTTTTCAGTTCGGCTTTGCCAAATGCACACCCCTATTCCTCATTAGTGGCTGTATTTTATATGGTTTAACTCCTATTTTTAAATCAACTCATGTACCTAGTTTGCCAAACATATATTTTTGCTATCAAGTCGCAGCCTACTTACAGTGACACCCTATAGGGTTTTCAAGGAAAGAGATGAGCAGAGGTGGTTTGACATTGCCTGCCTCCGTGTAGTAACCCTGGACTCCCTTGGTGGTCTCCCATCCCAGTACTAACCATGGCTGACCCAGCTTGGGTTCCAAGTTCTGACAAGATCAGGCTAGCCTGGGCCATCTAGGTCAGGACTAGGGTATGAAATGCGCTCAGTAAATGCAATGTTTCTTAAGATGAACAGCTCGGATCAACTCCTGTGTCAGATGAACGGATGAAAACAGTATTGTGCTGTCATTGCTGGACTTTGGCACCATCATACAAAAATCACAATATACTGAATTTTCAGGGTAATATTGCCAACTGATTGCCTCTTCGCAGAGATATTTAGTGGAAAAACTCATATGATTCCTTCAGCCCAAACAATTAGTTTAAGAGGACCACATCCACTATGAAAGAAGACAATTCCTCTCCAACCAGCAGAGGGTGCCCTTGGTTCACACATTCTCAGTGGCACCTTCCAGACTCCATAGTGAGGTATTCCATGCTTGTAATGTAATTTATTGAGCCCCATGGGTCAGAGTGGTAAGCTGCAGTACTGCAGACAAAGCTCTGCTCATGACCTGAGTTCGATCCCGACGGAAATTGGTTTCAGATATTCTCAGCTCAAATTCTCAGTCTTCCATCCTTCCAAGCTTGGTAAAATGAGTACTCAGCTTGCTGAGGGTAAAGTGTAGACGACTGGGGAAGGCAATGGCAAACCACCCCGCAAATATAGTCTGCCTAGTAAACGTCATGATGTGTGACATCACACCATGGGTCAATGATGTACCTTTACCTTTAATATATACATCTGCTGGGAATAAGGGTGATTTTGAGAGCCAGCATGGTGTAGTAGTTAAGAGCAGTGGTTTGGAGCGGTGAACTCTGATCTGGAGAACTGGGTTTGATTCCCTACTCCTCCACATGAGGGGCAGACACTAATATGGTGTACTGGATTTGTTTCTCCACTCCTCCACATGAAGCCAGCTGGGTGACCTTGGGCTAGTTACACTCTCTCAGCCCCACCTACCTCACAGGGTGTCTGTTGTGGGGAGGGGAAGGGAAGGTGATTGTAAGCTGGTTGAGTCTCCCTTAAGTTGCAAAGAAAGTCGGACTCAGCATATAAAAACCAACCTTCTTCTTCTTCTACCTGTGTAGGAGTTCATCTTCTGAGGTCAGATTCTTAAATCAAATACCACTTGGTTTGAAACTTGTCTTTCAGACTGTATCTTTGTCCTTCAGTTAGGGGCAAAGTCCTTGCTATTACCTTATCTGAGCCCAGGACAATGGGTACCTGTATGAAAATCCATGAAACTTGGGCACATTTTTTCAAGTTACAATACAATGTGTGTGTGTGTAAAGTGCCTTCAAGTCGCAGCCGACTTATGGCGACGCCTTTTGGGGTTTTCAGGGCAAGAGACTAACAGAGGTGGTTTGCTAGTGCCTTCCTCTGTATAGTATTAGATGATGAGGTCTGCTATGGATTGAGCAATCCAATAGGATATGTTCCACTAAGTCGGGGATTCCAGTGTCACAGGCGCATAACCAGGCATTGTGAGGTGTTCAATGAAACCAGCCATAAGTCACTGCCGATGGAAAGGCATTTAATCTTGCCAACATAAAGGCTCTTCTCTGAAATGGTAGAGCTAAATTATAAAGGTAGTTAGCACAGGTTCCGTAGGTTGTGGCAATGCCTAAAGCACCAGAAGAACAAATTCTTGGGGAGTGAGGGGGGGGGAAAGCTGCCTTTCATGATCGTATAAACGCCTTTGGATGGTTTGAAAGAAGCGACCTTCTTTCTCCCTGAGCTCCCTCCTAGGCTAAAGACACTGTTGACTTACGTTTAACACTGGCCCGGGCAACGTGCCCAGTTGGGTCACGAACACAACAAACATTTAAGACACAATGACACAACGAGCCCCACTGGCCAAGTAACGAAACCACTTGCACAAATGTGGAAGAAATACCGAGATATGGGATATGATGAAAGAGAGGATTTATTGAGGGGAGTAAGTCGAGCATGGAATCAGTGATGACAAGGATCAAACATACATTTGCAATACCAAGATGCCCATCTTATCATGCAGATATTCCCAACACACACGCAAACTGCACACCCATGCACACACATATTCCAAACAACCACACACACACGCACTGTGAACGCGATACACATTCAGGGGGAGGCAAGAAGTCAAAGAGGTAGGGCAAGACGTTAGAGGTGGACAATCCAGGGGGAAAGTAGATTCCACACACACACACCCGCCCCCAAATTTGTAAAATACTCAGAACAGGGTTGGCAGACAGAGTTTTTGCAGTTTGTTTACGTAATAACATAAGAATATAAGAATATAAGAAAAGTCATGATGGATCAGACCTAAGGCCCATCAAGTCCAGCAGTCTGTTCACATGGTGGCCAACCTGGGGCCTCTAGGAAGCCCACAAACAAGACAACTGCAGCAGCATTGTCTGGCCTGTGTTCCACAGCACCTAATATAATAGGCATGCTCATCCGATCCTGGAGAGAATAGGTGTGCATCATGACTAGAACATAAGAACATAAGAAAAGCCCTGCTGGATCAGACAAAGGCCCATGAAGTCCAGCAGTCTGTAACTGGAGATGCCGGGGATTGAACCTGGGATCTTCTGCATGCCAAGCAGATGCTCTACCACTGAGCCACAGCCCCTATATACAGTATTCTCTTTGTTCAATCTCTTAGATAAAAGCGAAAGTTCTGGCAGCTGTTTGTGGGTTATCAGTTAGTAGGGGAGTGTACTTTAAATATACTCAGAAGTATTATTATGTCTTCTTGATGATTGACCAAGTTAGTCTGTTGCAGCAAAGATGACAGTCTTGTGGTAATCTTTATTATAGCATAAGCATGTATATCTATCTATCTGATTCAACTATGTGTGCACATTGTCCTTGAGGGGTTGCCACATGTTGCTTGTGGGTTGTTGGCACTTAGAAGAAACACAGGAACCTAGATATAGAGAGCTGGAAGGGAGCACACAGGGTCATCTAGTCCATCTAGAGGAGAGGCCTTCTTGGCTGTTCTCATGTCTTCACAGTTGTATTCCAGAAATGGCATTGAAGAAAGCCGAGCAGAAGAGGGGCAGCCTGGCAAAACGGCCCCTTCCCAAGAAACTACCTGGCCACCTATCTTCGGATGATGAGGATCAAAGTGCGTCCTGGAACGTTTGGCCAGGATTGAGACCCTGGAGAGGGCTGCGCATCAGCCACATGTTTTCGTTGACCAAAGAGCAGGCATAGCTCCTTGCCTATCGAAGGGGACTAGGCATGCTTTTAACCAATCACCTTCCTCCAGTGCCTTGTTCTCTTCCGCAATTGATCAACCATGGCTAGTAATTTTTCTGATTCTATGACCTTAAGCAGATGATAAGAGGGAGGGCATCTTGGCCATCTTCTGGACACAGAGTAGGCATGGAGTAGGAGTCACTGGGGGTATGGGGGGAGGTAGTTGTGAATTTCCTGCATTGTGCAGGGGGTTGGACTAGATGAGCATGGTGGTCCCTTCCAACACCATGAATCTAGATTGTGTTGCCAAGGGTTGAGAGAGGGTGGGAAGTTTGGTGACCCTTGCAGGGACTTACTAGGACAGAGAATGGAGGAACCCACCTCCTCTCATCACACTGGAAAGCCAGTGTGGTGTATTGGGTTGAGTGGCAGACTTAAGACCCGAGGCGACCTGGGTTCAAATCCCTCCTTCTACCATGGAAGCTCACTGGGTGACCTTGGGGCCCATCCCAAACTCTCAGCCTGGCCTGTCTCACAGGTTTGTTGTTATGAGAAAATGGAGGAGGAGAGAATTATCTCTTAAGCCACTTTGAGTCCAAACTTGGAAGAAAAATAGAATACAAATAAAATAAATGTAGTTGAGTTTCCCGCATTTGAGGAAATCGCAAAGGTCGGCACTAGGGCTGTCAATTCGGTTCGGCCCGAACTGAAAATCAGCTGAATTTCCCCTGATTCGGTGGTTTTTAGTTCGGGAGGAACCGAACTCAAAACTGGCAGGCAACCGGGGCCCCCGAATTCAGCGAGTTCAGGAGTTCGCGAATAAATTCGGCAAATTCAGCCGTCAGTAAGCATCATAACCGTCAGTAAGCAGCATTCTCCTCCCCCGGCCAATCGGTGGCCAAGCTGGGTCTTCTTCTGGCCAATCAGTCAGGATTGAGTACTGGAGGAATCAGCTGATGTGCGGCCCGGCCAGGGAGAGAGAGAGAGAGAGCGAAATCCTCGTGTGTGTGTGTGTGTGGGGGGTGCTTGTGCACATTCGCTCCTTTCTGTGGCTGCAGGGGGCGTATTTTTTGGGGTACAGACACAAAACTTTCACTGGAGCTTCAGATGAAGCTTCTTAAGATACCCCCAAGTTTTGTAAACATTGGGTCAGGGGGTCCCGAGATATGGGCTCCCCCTTTTTTCTTTCCATGGCTGCAGGGGGCGCATTTTTGGGGGTACAGATCCCAAACTTTGAGCAGAGTTTCAGACCAGTGTTCTTAAGATACCCCCAAGTTTTGTAAACATTGGGTCAGGGGGTCTCGAGATATGGGCTCTCCCCCTTTTCCCTCCCCCCTTTTCCATTTATGTGGCTGCAGGGGGCGCTTTTTGGGGGATATCGCCCCCAAACTTTTAGCATAGTTTCAGTGAATTATTCTTAAGATACTACCCAAGTTTTGTAAAGATGGGTTCAGTGGGGGCAGAAATATCGCCTCCCCCCTTTTCTCTTTCCATGGCTGCAGGGGGCGCATTTTTGGGGGTGCAGATCCCAAACTTTGAGCGGAGTTTCAGACCAGTGTTCTTAAGATACCCCCCAAGTTTTGTGAACATTGGGTCAGGGGGTCCCGAGATATGGGCTTTCCCCTTTCCCCTTTCCCCTTTTCCCTATTGGGATGAATGGATCAGCGATCCGATCCTGTGTGCATCTTCTCCAGAGCAAAACGTTCCGTGCCTAATTGGAATCATCTTGGATTACAAGTCCTCTTCAGCCCCTCTTGATGGAACAGAAGACAGCCACAGTAAGACCCCTTTGGGGGCTTTAATCTATAACTTTTCTCCTGTGTATGTGTGTGTGTGTGTGTGTGGGAAAGCAGAGTCTCTCTGTGTGTGGGGAGGGAGCAGTTTCTGTGGGTGGGGGGAAGCCAAAGGGGGCTGTCGTCGGTTCTGCCTAGGGTGTGTGTTCCCCCTCGAGTCTCTCGCTCCCTGGTTTGAGGGGGGAGGTTTCAGTTGTGTGTCTTCTGGTTTTTCCCTGTTGCAAAGGTGTTGTTTTACAAGGTTGAGTTGCTTTGCAAACTGTTGCCGGGGCTGGGAGCTTTGTGCGTGGGCGGCAAGCTCTGCTGAGAGATGCACATTAAGGGTGGGGGGACCCCTTTCAGGGCCCATATCTCAGCCCCCCCTGACCCAATCTTTACAAAACTTGGGGAGTCTTTCAACAAACGTCCTTTGAAGCTCTGCTCAAAGTTTGGGACCTCTAACCCCAAAAATGCCCCCCCAGAGCCGCAGAAAGGCGCGAGTGTGTTTTTAATGGCTTTATTCGGCCAAATTTTTTTCTGAACTTTGAATTCCCGCCGAATTGAACGGATCCGAAGTGGGGGAGTTCGGACTTCGGAACGTACCGAACCCACAAGGGCCAAATTCGGCCGAATCCGAACTGTACCGAATTTTTTTTTTCGACAGCCCTAGTCGGCACACCTGGAGTGCAATAGATGATGACAGCCAGCGTGGCACAGTGGTTAACAGCAGTGCAGTTTAATTCTGGAGAACCAGGTTTGATAACCCACTCCTCCACATAAGCTGCAGACTCTAATCTGGAGAATTGGGTTCATTTCCCCACTCCTCCTCTTGAAGCCTGCTGGGTGACCTTGGGTAAATCACAGTTCTCTCCAAACTCTCTCAGCCCCACCTACCTCACAAGGCATCTGTTGTGGGGAGGGGAAGGGGAGGTGATTGTAAGCTACTCTGAGACTCCTTAAAGGTAGAGAAAAGCAGGGCATAAAAACCAACTCTTCTTCTTATGCTTCTTCATCCTGGGAAAGCCACCTTTGTGATCATGGTGTCTCCCCTGCCAGGTAAATTGCAATCTTAAATATGTACACATGTATGTATTTTATTCAATTTATACTCCACTCTTTCCCAGCCTTTCCCCCAAAGTTACAAATGTTCCTTCTCTAATGTATTTTAGTTATTGTTATATTATTCTGTCTAAAAGCCTATGTGCTGTATAGACCTTTGTGAATGAATGAATGAATGAAAAAAAATGCATGCAAATGCATCATTTCTTGCTAGGGATCCCACCAGCAGGAGGCTTTTGGGGTGGAGCCTGAGGAGGGTGGGGTTTGAGGAGGGGAGGGACTTCAATACCATAGAGTCCAATTGCCAAAGGAGCCATTTTCTCCAGGTGAACTGATCTCTATCGGCTGGAGATCAGTTGTAATAGCAGGAGATCTCCAGCTTGTACCTGGAGGTTGGCAGCCCTACTTCTTGCCCCAGAACTTTCAATGGGGTGGGCCAGCCTTTAAGGCAAAGATGTTGCTCTAGATTGGCCTCCATACTCTATGGTCTTTATCCTAGAGCATCAGCTATATGGCAACATTTACCCAGGTGACAGAGATCAGTTCACCTGGAGAAAATGGCTTCTTGGGAAGGTGGGCTCTATGGCATTATACCCCAATGAAGTCCCTCCCCTCTCCAAACCCTGCCCTCCTCAGACTCCGCCCCCCAAACCTCCAGGTATTTCCCAACCTGGAGCTGGAAACCCTAGGCATGATGGACAAGGGAGCCATTGAGGGCCGGGGTGGTGATGCCTCTGAACACCTCAAAAATATAACGAAACAGGAGAAGACCTATAATTACTATGAGGAAATCACAGACCCAGTTGACAATCACTAGATTTCATCCTGTGTTCCAAGCATGCAGCGTTTCAGTTTTGCTTTATTCAGAATGGTACACCGGACATTTTAAAATAAATAGCAACATCTAAATAGTTTATGCAATTACAGGAATGTACAGGATTCCCCCCGCCCCCCGGACAGCTTTCCTGTCTGCAGAGGAAAGTCGATTATTATGATAACCCTTGCAAAAAACTTATTATCTTCTTCATAGCAACTAGTGTGCTTGGGAACTTTAATGGCCCAAGGCCAATTAAATAGGCTATTCCATGGAAGCCATCTTGAATGTGACACCAGGTGACGGGCACTCCATTGTCCTCCAGCCGTTTCTTGTACAGAAGTCCATCGTCCCTGAGAACATCATACTCACAAGTCAAAAGGAAAGCCTCGGGGAGCCGGCGTATAATCTCATCTTCAGCTAAAAGTGGGGAAAACCATGTCTCTAAAGCTGGTGCGCACAGTTGACCAAGCTCTTCCGAAAACGGAGCAGGTGTTTCTGGGACGTAGCCTCTGACCTTAAACTCGTCTGGAATGTGTTCGGCACTGATCCATTTCTTGTACTTCACCTTCATGTCATCTGGGATATGGGCACTCTTTATAAGTCCTTCTAAATCATACCTGAAGCCTAGACTGAAATACCTGAAACCTAGACTGATAGCCCGTTTCTTGAACAAAATGGGAATAGAATGGTTTTGCTGATAGGATGGCAAACTAAAGTCCACTGCCTGGAGGAATGGATAAATCAAGACCTGGGCTCGGACCCTTGGGAGATCCGCTCTGCACGCCAATTCTTGGCAAACCGCTGCGGCGGTTGTAGCTCCACTGCTGTCCCCAGCCACAACAATGCAGTTAGGGTTCACTATGTAATACCTCGCATTCTTCATAAAGTGTACTGCGGCTGTCACACAGTCCTTCATCTGAACTGGAGGTGGATACTCAGGAGATAAGCGATATCTAAAAGCAAAAGATAATCTAAATTCATCATTCCATACTACAATGAGAAGAAGGCATCTTGCTGAATAATGTTCTTTTAGTCTTCCTACGCTGTCTCTTAACAGTATATTACTGTTGAATTTTACTAATGTCTTTATTGTATTTAATCTATTTTTTGAATACTTCTAGATAAGAAATCCCAACATTATCCCAGTACCCTTTTGATTGACGTGAGCTGGTGTCATCCCAACCGTCTGTTCTGTTCTGTTCAGGGAGGGGAGTTAGCTCAGTAGTAGAGCATCTGGAACATGTCCAGAGGAGGGCAACAAAGATGGTGAGGGGTCTGGAGACCAAGTCCTATGAAGAAAGGTTGAAGGAGCTGGGTATGTTTAGCCTGAAGAGGAGAAGACTGAGAGGCGATATGATAACCATCTTCAAGTACTTGAAGGGCTGTCATTTAGAGGATGGTGCCGAGTTGTTTTCTGTTGCCCCAAAAGGTTGGACCAGAACCAACGGGTTGAAATTCAATCAAAAGAGTTTCCGTCTAGACATTAGGAAGAATTTTCTAACAGTTAGAGCGGTTCCTCAGTGGAGCAGGCTTCCTCAGGAGGAGGTAAGCGCTCCTTTCCCTAGAGGTTTTTAAGCAGAGGCTAGCTGGCCATCTGTCAGCAATGCTGATTCTGTGACCTTAGGCAGATCATGAGAGGGAGGGCATCTTGGCCATCTTCTGGGCGTGGAGTAGGGGTCTCTGGGGGTTTGTGGGGGATCTAGTTGTGAATTTCCTGCATTGTGCAGGGGGTTGGCCTAGATTACCCTGGTGGTCCCTTCCAACTCTATGATTCGATGATTCCATCTGCTTGGCATACAGAAGGTTCAAGGCCTAGTTAAAAGGATCAGGCAGCAGGTGATGTGAAAGACCTCCACCTGAGTCTCTGAAGAGATGCCACCAGTCATAGTAGTCAGTACTGACCTTGGCAGACCAATGACAGCATGAGGAGGGGCCATAGTTCAGTGGTAAAACATCTGCTCTGCATGCACAGTGTGCTAGATTAAGTCATCAGCAATTCTAGTTGAAAGGATCAGGTAGAAGGTGATATGAAAGACCTATGCCTGAGGCTCTGGAGAGCTGACTTTGATAGCTCACCACAACAACCAACAGTAAGACTGCTTAATGAACATCATGAAGAATAAGCAACAACAAAAAGGGGGAAAAAACCTTAACCCTATAAAGCTAGAATAAGGTACCCAAAAGGTAAGGAATCAACATGAAATCATGGGCTAATACTGATGCAAATGATTTTGTGAATAATATATAATAAATTTAATGTGTGTGTGTGTTAAGTGCAGTCAAGTTTCTTCTGACTCATGGCAACCCTATGAATTGATGTCCTCCAAAATGTCCTATCTTTGACAGCCTGGCTCAGATCTTGCAAATTGAGGGCTGTGGCTTCCTTTATTGAGTCAATCCATCTCTTGTTGGGTCTTCCTCTTTTCCTGTTGCCCTCAACTTTTCCTAGCATGACTGCCTTTTCCAGTGATTCTTGCCGTCTCATGATGTGACCAAAATACGATAGCCTCCGTTTAGTCATTTTAGCTTCTAGAGTCAGTTCAGGCTTGATTTGATCTATAACCCACTGAGTTGGTTTTTGGAGGGCCATGGTATCCGTAACAACTCTCCTCCAACACTACATTTCAAAAGAATCTACTTTCTTCCTATCAGCTTTCTTCAATGTCCAGCTTTCACACCCATACATAGTAATAGGGAATATGATGGCATGAATTAACTTTCTCCATATTCTGTTCTATCTGTGGCCTTTTGTCCAGAGTACAGGTTCTAGCCTCTATTTATCTGTGCTGAACATGCCAATAAACATAAAAACACAACATTACAACAGTGTAACAATATATCCAAACAATATCACAACTCAGACCATACGCGTTTCGGCTGCAAAGTAACGTCACCATGGCTGTTCACTGATGATGTTTAAAAGTTAAACTCTACACCAGGGGTGGGGAACATCAGGCCCAGGGGCTGTTTAAGGCCCACGAAATCATTTGGTCTGGCCCTTCGTGGGTCCTGGCAGATCTGTAGCTCGAAAGGATCTAAGACTGGTGATCTGCCCCCTCTGTGGACAGGAATAGCCTCTATTCAAGGCGGATGTGAGTTTGTTTTGCCAAGAAAAGGAATCTTTTTCCCCCCTTGCAGAAGAGTAGTTAGCTATGGAACTGCTAGGACTGCCCAAGAAACTGTGTTAACCCTTTCCCACCCGGGTCATGGAGAAACATCTTCCCTCTGTAGTACAAGAGGGCTGGGGGCGGAAGTGGCGACAATGGAGGGGTTAAAGTGGGCAGGGCCAGAATGCACGGGGGGGAGTTCTTTACCTGTGTGTCCTCATTTCACCCCTGCAGGTGGAGGTAGCAGGAGCCGGCTGTAGAATCCATCCCCGACCATGCGGAGCAGGAGCAACTCCAGCATGTGGCTGGATGGCTATACCCAGCTGGTGCAACAGACCATCCTGTGCCACCAGGTAGGCGAGTGCGCCACCAGTTGGATGCCTGTCTGCTTGCCCGCACTGGGGGGGGGGAGGTCATCTGGGGCTTGGTCGGCTAATTTTTAAGTTGATAATTTTGTATGGCCCGCAAATGATGTTATAAAAATCCTAATGGCCCTTGGCGGAAAAAAGGTTCCTCACCCCTGCTCTACACTGTGCAGAGATATGACAGAAATTCTTTGGACCACAAATTCAATTCCAGTGTAGTTGTTTCAAATGGGTTCTTTCAGGGGGGAGCGTCCCGAATTTTCAGAAAAACCCGTGTTCTCCGCAAATTTCAGTAAACCCAGTGTCATTTCTACAGTAGCACACCAGTAGGTGTCACCTTTCACTTGCATAGTAACTTGTTGTGCCTTAAAATACTTACATGTTTGAGTTATTTATTTATTTATTTGGTTCTTGTAGGTTATCCGGGCTGTGTAACCGTGGTCTTGGAATTTTCTTTCCTGACGTTTTGCCAGCAACTGTGGCAGGCATCTTCAGAGTAGTAACACTGAAGGACAGTGTCTCTACTCTGTGTTACTACTCTGAAGATGCCTGCCACAGTTGCTGGCAAAACGTCAGGAAAGAAAATTCCAAGACCATGGTTACACAGCCCGGATAACCTACAAGAACCAATGAACTCTGACCATGAAAGCCTTCGACAATATTTATTTATTTATTTATTTATTTATTTATTTATTTATTTATTATTTTCAATTTTTGATCCCGCCCTCCCCAGCTGAAGCCAGGTTTGGGGCAGGTAACAACATGCCAACAGGGTACTGCTAGCTGACTCACTGGCACCAATTGATTCTTCAGTGCGACAAGCAATTTTTTTATACACACCTGTATTGCAAGTGGACTGCCAAAAAAACTGCCAAAAAAAAGTGGATTCCGTGGACTGCCAAAAAAACAAATCAGTGGGTTATAGATCAAGTCAAGCCTGAACTGATCCTAGAAGCTAAAATGACTAAACTGAGGCTGTCATATTTTGGTCACGTCATGAGACAACAAGAGTCACTGGAAAAGACAGTCATGCTAGGAAAAGTTGAGGGCAGCAGGAAAAGAGGAAGACCCAACAAGAGGTGGATTGACTCAATAAAGGAAGCCACGGCCTTCAGTTTGCAAGATCTGAGCAAGGCTGTCAAAGATAGGACATTTTGGAGGACTTTCATTCATAGGGTCACCATGAGTCGGAAGCGACTTGATGGCACTTAACACACACACACATTGCAAGTAGGGTTGCCAGGTGTCCCTCCCCCACCAATCACTTGGATCGGTGGGTAGAGATGCCAGTTCCAGACTTGGAAACTCCTGGAGATTTGGGGATGGAAAGCTGGATACCCAAGGTTGGTTGTAGAAGGTAAGATCATACAATAGAAAATGTTTTTTATTTTAAGGCGCTTATATCAGGGTTAAAAACATTAAAAATGATAAAACACAGCACAGTGGCAAGAAGAAGAAGAAGAGTTGGTTTTTATATGCCAACTTTCTTTACCACTTAAGGAAGAATAAACCGGCTTACAATCACCTTCCCTTCCCCACAACAGACACCCTTTGAGGTGGGTGGGGCTGAGAGAACTATGACTAGCCCAAGGTCACCCAGCTGGCTTCATGGGTAGGAGTAGGGAAACCAACCCGGTTCTCCAGATTAGCCTCCGCCGCTCATGTGGAGGAGTAGGGAATCAAACCCGGTTCTCCAGATCAGAGTCCACCGCTCCAAACCACAGCTCTTAACCACTACACCACCCTGGCAACTCATAAGGTTAACCATTGTGCCTTCTTTTATCATTTTAAATGTTTTTAACCCTGATATAAGTGCCTTAAAATAAAAATATTTTTCTATTATATAATTTTACCTTTTCCACCCAACCTTGGGTACCCAGCTTTCGATTTTTTAAGGTTGCCCCCCCTTTTTTGTTCAGTGATTTGGGGCTGTAGACTGGGGAGGACAGGGACCCCAGTGGGGTATAATGCCCTAGAGTCCACCCTCCAAAACATCAATTTTCTCCACTGATCGCTGTAATCTGGAGATGAGCTGTAATTCCTGGCGATTTCCTGGTCCTTTCCTTACTGCCTCCCATCTGGCATAATTTGGCACAATAAAGGAATCGTTGTTAGGATACCATTTTCCTTTGAGTTAATTTGAATTTTAAGGTTTAAGGTGTGTGTGAGAGAGAGTATGATAGCTTTAATGTATAAATTATGGTATTGTTGTTAGTTGCCCTGAACCCAGCTCGGGCCAGGAAAGGGCGGGGTAGAAACCTAATAAAATAAAAATAAAAGAAACATATCCCCTGCCTCTTATTCATTGACCACTGAACAGCAGCCCGTGTCTCCATGCACAATATGCCTCCACTTTCTTCCTTCAGGGGAGGGCCAGAACAAACCTGTTTCTTGCTCCCATTTGAGGCGGGAGGTGCTCTTAGCCCTGCAAAACACTTGCACAGCCCTTCAGAAGGAATATTGCTAGAGGGGTAAGCTGGTTAGTAAATGATCCTCCCTTTCAGGGCTAATGGCGCAGACAAGTGGCGGACCTACATTTTTGGGGCCCTGAAGCTTGAACTGTTATGGGGGCCCCTTCGCAACCAGCAACAATAGGGCGACATCCAACAAGGTCCAAAGGGCCTTTGCTGCCCTTGCGAGGACCTCGAGGCCGAAATGGTGGAGAACAGAGTGGTGGGGTGGAGTCCTGGAAAATGGGCCGTACAGCGATGCAATAAAACCACAGAACTATTAAGCTTTCACTGCCAGTAATAATGTTCTAGAAAACTGGTATAAACAATTTTTAGATGGTATATCACACCAATGGATATTAAAAAGATAGACAAAACATATGACTGTCGTTGTTGGAAATGCAAAGATAAAGATGGAACTTATTTTCATATGTGGTGGACCTGTACAAAAGTTAAGGAATTTTGGATACGGATTCATCAAGAAATGCAAAAGATCCTAAAAATTAAATTTCCGATGAATCCGGAAGCTATGTTATTGGTGTTGGCACCAGAGAATCTGGATCACTGTGAACTTTTTGGATATTTGTCGACCGCAGCATCGTGGAAACAAGAGACTGTTCCGGACTTAGATAAATGGCATCAGAAAATGGAAGAATATGTGGTGATGGCCAACTTAACTAACATCATGAGAGGAAGAATAATTGAAGATTCAATGCAGAAATGGGAATGTTATTTTGAATATGTTAAATGGAAATTATAAAGAGATCCAGTTTAATAGCAATAGAAAATGATAGTTTTACATCTTGAACGAGTAGTATATATAGATAATCTTTCTTTGAGTATAATTTAAAATTATGGTTAGTAATGTTTAAGCAAATACTTTAATACTAGAATAATGTTTATGTCAACTGTTAACCTGACGTGAGCTCATATTGTATGAATGGGAGTGCTTGTATATGTTTGTTTGTTTTATTTCTGAAATCTTAATAAAAAAATTTTTTTTAAAAAAAGAACTATTAAGCTGTGCACCAACGAAGGATTTAAGGATCCAGCGGCCCCAATGTAGGCTGTGAATAGATTCTGGTGAGCTCAGCAAGCCTTTACAGCTGGGGGTTCGAGCGCTGCAAGCCCCCGAGGAAATTTTGAAATTTGACCAATTACAGGGACATTTTCAGGCCATATGAAATGGGTATTAGAGCATAAAGTCAGTATTAAGTACTTCCACCCATTGGCTTATAATTCTGTCACTAAAAAACATCGATTTTGTTAAGAAATTAATTCATTAAAAGCAGTTGCTTCAGGGGGCCCCTCCAGGATTAGGGGCCCTGAAGCTTAAGCTTCATTAGTTTCACAGTAGATCCGCCTCTGGACGCAGACCTGAGGTCATTTGTTGATAGCAGCAGTTGAAGCTACTTACCCAATATTCACAACCACCGAATCGCTTTCTTTGGCCAAGTGGCGGCATACCCTTTCGTAGGTGCCTGAAAAACAAAAGTGTTTTTACCCCTGAAGATGTCCTTCCTCGTAGTTTGAGGATGGTAGCCATATTGGTCTGCACTAGGAAAGCTAGATTTGCGTCCAGTAGCACCTTTGAGTCCAACAAACTGATAACTATTTCTTCACGCAACACATAGTTAAATTGTGGAACTCCCTGCCCCAGGATGTGGTGACGGGTACCAACTTGGAAGGCTTTAAGAGGGGAGTGGACATGTTCATGGAGGAGAGGGGTATTCATGGCTACTAGTTAAAATGGATACTAGTCATGATGCATCCCTATTTTCTCCAGTGTCAGAGGAGCATGCCCGTTATCTTAGGTGCTGTGGAACACAGGCAGGATGGTGCTGCTGCAGTCGTCTTGTTTGTGGGCTTCCTAGAGGCACCTGGTTGGCCATGGTGTGAACAGACTGCTGGACTTGATGGGCCTTGGTCTGATCCAGCATGGCTTTTATGGCTGCCAGCTTGGAAGGCTGAGTGGACATGTTCATGGAGGAGGGGGCTATCCATGGCTACTAATCAAAATGAAGGCAAGTCATGATGCATACCCATTCTCTCCAGGAAAAGAGAAACATGCCTATTATGTTGGGTGCTTTGGAACACAGGCAGGATGGTGCTGCTGCAGTCGTCTTGTTTGTGGGCTTCCTAGAGGCACCTGGTTGGCCACTGTGTGAACAGACTGCTGGACTTGATGGGCCTTGGTCTGATCCAGCAGGGCTTTTCTTATGTTCTTATGTTCCAACAAGATTTTTGTGGTATACGTTTTCGAGAGTCAAATTTCCCTTCGTCAGATAAATACCTGACAAATACGATAGGTATTTGACAAAGGGAGCTCTGACTCTCGAAATCTTATACCCCCCTCCCCAAATCTGTTTGGTCTCTAAGGTGTTACAGGACTGAAATCGAGCTCTTGTGCTTCCTGAAGCAGGGATTCTTGAAGAAGATTACTTGATAAGTTCTGTTGTGCAGAGAAGAAGAAGAAGAAGAGTTGGTTTTTATATGCCAACTTTCTCTACCACCTAAGGGAGACTCCAACTGGCTTACAATCACCTTCCCTTCCCCTCCCCACAACAGACACCCTGTGATGTAGGTGGGGCTGAGAGAGCTCTAACTGAGCTGTAACGTGCCCAAGGTTACCCAACTAGCTTCGTGTGTAGGAGTGGGGAAACAAATCCAGTTCACCAGATTAACCTTTGCCGCTCATGTGGAGGAGAGGGGAATCAAACCCAGTTCTCCAAATCAGACTCCCACCGCTCCAAACCACCGCTCTTAACCACTACACCATGCTGGGTCCCAGGTTCAGTCCCTGTCATCTTCATTGAAAAGGATCAGGTACCAGATGATGCGAGAGGCCTCAACTTGAATCCCAGGAGAGCTGCAGTTACTCTCAGTAGACGATACTGACCACGATAGACCAATTGTCTGATTCAGTATAAGGTGGGTCTATGAGCTCATGTGTGACATACTAACATTAGTGAGGGCAGAGCAATTCCTCCTTCCCTGGAGGTTTTTAAGCAGAGGCTAGATGGCCATCTGTCAGCAATGCTAATTCTATGACAGGCAGTTCATGAGAGGGAGGGCACCTTCTTCTGGGCATGGAGTAGGAGTCACTGGGGTGTGGGAAGGGAGGTAGTTGTGAATTTCCTTCATTGTGCAGGGGGTTGGACTAGATGACCCTGGTGGTCCCTTCCAACTCTATGATTCTATGAACAAACACAGTGTAGAGGCCAAGGCAGTGCTTCTTCTAAATCTGAAAGTTCCTTCTGATGGATCTCTCCTCCTGAATTGTTTCTGTCTGATTCCCTTTTAAAGCTCTCTCTCTTAGAGGGCATGTTGCTACGTCCACTGGATGGGAGTTCTGCAATTTGATGACTCATTGAATGAAGGTGCACTTTTCTTTTGTCTTTTCTGAATCTATTGCCCATCAGCTTCATAGGGGGCCACTGAGATCTCGTATTATGAGAATGGGGCTGTGGCTCAGCATGAGAGAAGAAGAAGAAAAGTTGGGTTTTATATGCCAACTTTCTCTACCATTTCAGGAAGAATCAAACCGGCTTACAACCACCTTCCCTTCCCCTCCCCACAACAGACACCTTGTGAAGTAGGTGGGGCTGAGAGAGTTCGAAGTGAACTGTGACTTGCCCAAGCGCACCCAGCTGGCTTCATGTGGAGGAGTGGGGAAACAAGCCAGTTCACCAGAGTAGAGTCCTCCGCTCGTATGGAGGAGAGGGGAATCAAACCCGGTTCTCCAGATGAGAGTCCACCACTCTTAACTGGTTTTCCAGATGAGCATCCATGCTGGGTCATTTGGTCCCAGTTTCAATCCCTAGCATCTCCATTTGGTCCCAGTTTCAATCCCTAGCATCTCCATTAAAAATGATCATGAGGTAAGATGCTACCATAGTAGACAATACTGGTCGTGATAGTCCACTCGTCTTACTAAGTATAAGGCAACTTCATAAGTATGGGAGGAGGAGAAGTCGTTCTCGAAACATATTTGTAAGCTGACTGGAATGGGGGGATGTAAATATTTGGAATAGATAGATAAATATGCAGCCTTCAGTTCCATGGAAGAAAATTACTGAAGGACAAAATAGAACCAATCCACTTTGGGTTCATTCCACCCCACCCCTTAAAAAAAAAAAACCTGTTGCTCTCAAAACTACTTTGGAGGAAGAGACATGGCATATGACAAATTCTGTATCGGCACTGGATCGAGACCTTTTGATAGAATTGCTATATAGTTACTATAGGTATCATAGTACCAATTTCTTTAAATCAAAATGAGCTCAAACCATGAACTGAAGGTAAACTATATGTGGGCGGGGAAGGGAGACTGAGATCATTACTTTTCATTTGCGGTAGAAGAAGAAGAGTTGGTAGAAGAAGAAGAGTTGGTTTTTATATACCCCGCTTTTTCTCTATCTTTAAGGAGTCTCAAAGCGGCTTACAATCGCCTTCCCTTCTCTCCCCAGAACAGACACCTTGGGGGGGTAGGTGGGGCCGAGAGAGTTCTGAGAGAATTGGGACTAGCCCAAAGTCACTCAGCAGGCTTCATGTGGAGGAATGGGGAATCGAACCCGGCTCTCCAGATTAGGGTCCGCCAAGCTTAACCACTACACCACGCTGGCTCTAGTGCACTATAAAACACTCAAAACCCTCGATGTCAAAGTACCCTGCTGAATTTCCTAAAGAAATAGAATGAGAAATTGTAGGCTCCTTGAAAGGGTCTTACGAATGGTTCCCAGTTGACCGACTCCTCCATGGATATAGAGTATTCCTCTTTTGTTCCCAGCAGGTATCTTCTTGGGCCAATAAACTCTGACTGGCACATGTTCAAAATACACATCCTTGATGTACAGATCTGGATCCGCCATTGATGGAAATCCACCGAAAAACATCCTCAACACAGTAGTCTGACTGCAAATGCCGAGTTTTTCCAGAAGGAGTCCCTTTTTAAAACAAGCAAAACCAGGCCGGGGGTGGGGGGAGGAAATCAGTATTTTGTCAGTACATTTCAACATTTGAAGCAACAAGGTAAAGGCATGTTATTCATACTATTCTTATAAAATGGGGAGTGGAAGAGGGAGAAGCTGAATTCACATATATGTCATGTACTGTCCTTAGTTCCTTTTTTATACTGTATTAAAAGGTGATTAGGAGCCCCGTGGCGCAGAGTGGTAAGCTGCAGTACTGCTGTCCAAGCTCTGCTCATGACCTGAGTTCGATCCTGACGGAAGTCGGTTTCAGGTAGCCGGCTCAAGGTTGACTCAGCTTCCCATCCTTCCGAGGTTGGTAAAATGAGTACCCAGCTTGCTGGGGGTAAAGTGTAGATGACTGGGGAAGGCAATGGCAAACCACCCCGTAAACAAAGTCTGCCTAGTAAACGTTGGGATGTGACATCACCCTATGGGTCAGGAATGACCCGGTGTTTGCACAGGGGACCTTTACCTTAAAAGGTGATAATGAGAAAACCATTTGAATGAATAATAAGTAGACGACAAATATACGTGGATTTATTTCCCAATACCTGGAAATTATTATTAGAAATTTCTGCTTTGATTTATTATTATGGTCATTAAAAGGTAAAGGTCCCCTGTGCAAGCACCGGATCATTCTTGACCCATGGGGTGATGTTACAGTCTGACATTTTCTAGGCAGACTTTGTTTACGGGGTGGTTTTCCCGTGCCTTTCCCAGTCATCTTCATTATGGTCATTACCACTCAATATTTACTAATATATAATCATTTTTTTCTTTAATATTATTATTAACATTTATTGTTTAACATATTATATGTCTATTTTTCTTTTGATGAAATTGTATTATTTTCATTTTCTTTCTTTCTGTTAATTAACGAAAACAGAATCTAAAAAAAAAAGATTTTCAAACAGCTAGCTGGTTTTTGGAATGATGTCTATTTTTGCATAATGTATTTTATCTTTGAACCACTTCAGACTTTGGTTGCGAGGCAGGCTAGATATAAATAAATAAATAACAGTCAGGTTAAAAAAACAAACACCCAATGCACAGAATCATAGAATCGTAGAGTTGGAAGGGACCACCAGGGTCATCTAGTCCAACCCCCTGCACATTGCAGGAAATTCACAACCCCTAGTGACCCCTACTCCATGCCCAGAAGATGGCCTCTAGTCTGACTGTAAATGCCAAGTTTCTCCAGAAAGAGTATCTTTTTTAAAACAAGCAAAAACCGGGGCGGGGGGGATCAGTATTTTGTCAATACATTTCAACAGTTGAAGCAACAAGGCAAAAGAATCAAGTTTCCCTGACACAGAAGCTTCAGATGGAAACAATCCATCCCAACACTTCGAACAGATTGCAGGAAGCTTTATGGTAATCCTAGCCGCCTTCTAGGGTTACCAGGTCCCTCTTCGCCACCGACGGGAGGTTTTTGGGGCAGAGCCTGAAGAGGGCGGGGTTTGGGGAGGGGAGGGACTTCAAGGCCATAGAGTCCAGTTGCCAAAGCGGCCATTTTGTCCAGGTGAACTGAGCTCTGTCGGCTGGAGATCAGTGGTAATAGCAGGAGATCTCCAGCTAGTACCTGGAGGTTGGCAACCCTACCACCTTCATCGCTGTTTAATACCTGCCCAACATACTGCTCTCCTGTTCTTGTAAGCCATTGCACCAATAGTTCTCTAAGGTCTCAGATGGTGGCTTTTCATTTTCCGTACTACCTGGTCCTTCACCTGGGGATGCTGGGAATTGAACCTGAGACCTTCCACATGCCAAGCAGATGCTGAACCACTGAGCCACAGCGGATTTTATGAACACCGCGTGCTTGGCATTTCTCTCACCTTCCCCCCAGGATGCAGTTTTTGAAGTAGCTACAGTGAAGGTGGTGGACAGCCTGCCTCGGTTGTAGGGTTGCCAGGTCCCTCTTCGCTATTGGTGGGAGATTTTTTGGGCGGAGCCTGAGGTTCTATTCCCCTCTTTTTTTTCTTCTACTCTTGTTTTGGACTGCCAAAAAACAACAAATCAGTGGGTTATAGATCAAATCAAGCCTGAACTGACCCTAGAAGCTAAAATGACTAAACTGCGGCTATCGTATTTTGGTCACGTCATGAGATGACAAGAGTCACTGGAAAAGACAGTCATGCTAGGAAAAGTTGAGGGCAGCAGGAAAAGAGGAAGACCCAACAAGAGATGGATTGACTCAATAAAGGAAGCCACGGACCTCAATTTGCTAGATCTGAGCCAGGCTGTCAAAGATAGGACATTTTGGAGGACTTTCATTCATAGGGTTGCCATGAGTCGGAAGCAACTTGACAGCACTTCACACACACACACACACACACACACACACACACACACACACACACACACACACACACACAAGCACTCTTGGTTTTAATATTGTCGTGATTTTGATTGTAAGCTGCCTCGAGCTGGACCCTGAAGAGGCAACATGAAAATATCCTCCCCAAATAAGTATAGAATTACAGCCTTATAGGTTGGGTTGCCAACCTCCAGGTAGTCGCTGGACCTCCCACAATGACAACTGATCTCCAGGATAACCAACCTGATCAGGGGACTGGAGCAATTGCCCTGTGAGGAACGGTTAAAACTCTTAGGGCTGTTTAGCTTGGAAAGAAGGCGGTTAAGGGGAGACATGATCGAGGCTGCAAGCAAATGAGAAAAACCGAGAGAAGAACATGGGGACAGTTCAAAATGAAGTGTGCAAGATGTAACCAAGGGCAGGAAAGAAACAGAGGAATGGAGAGCAGCTAATTTGTCATTTCAACAATGAGCAGAAACTTCAAGTTAGAAAGAAAATGCAGAAGGGTTAAAAAAAAAAAAGGGAAAATGTACTCCGACAACCAGTTAGGAAAAGGCATGCTAAACTTTCCCCCTCTTGGCAGTGATGTTCTAAACTAGGAGTCCTCGAGTTTTTTGACCCTGTGGGTACCTTTGGAATTCTGACAGGGCATGGTGGATGCAGCCACAAAATGCCTGCCACAAGAGGCGGGGTAGGGTTGCCAGGTCCCTCTTTGCCACCGGTGGGAGGTTTTTTGGGTGGAGCCTGAGGAGGGCTGGGTTTGGGGAGGGATGGGACTTCAATGCCATTTGCCAGTTGCCAAAGCGGCCATTTTTCTCCAGGGGAACTGATCTCTGTCACCTGGAGATCAGTTGTAATAGCGGGAGATCTCCAGCCACTACCTGGATATTGGAAAGCCTATTGCCGGGTGAACTGATCTCTATCAGCTGGAGACCAGTTGTAATAGCAGGAGTTCTCCAGCCACTACCTGGAGGTTGATGAACAAGAGCAAGCACTGATGGCGTTATGAACAAAATGTAATTCAATTTTCAATAAACAATCACATAAATCACATAAATGCAAATGGCAATTTCCAAAATATAAGTGCAAAGTCCCGAAAAGTAGTGAAGAGCTTGATGCAAACAAGCCAGGAATTCCGGCTGATGCGATGTTGCTGTGAAACTCCGGGAACCAGAGGTATGGAAAACCCAGAGATAGTTCCACTGGAATGGAACACAATTGAAGCCAAATGGAATATTATTGGTTCTTGTAGGTTATCCGGGCTGTGTAACCGTGGTCTTGGAATTTTCTTTCCTGACGTTTCGCCAGCAACTGTGGCAGGCATCTTCAGAGTAGTACCACTGAAGGACAGCGACACTGAGAGACACTGTCCTTCAGTGTTACTACTCTTCAGTGTTACACAGCCCGGATAACCTACAAGAACCAATGAACTCTGACCGTGAAAGCCTTCGACAATATTTTGGAATATTATTGGTGTGATTATCTCATATCCCGAGATGGGACTCCAGGAAAACCATTTCGCTGAGGCTTCATCCATCAGGATAGTGGCTGGTAATTTTCTTTTGCGGGTAAATTTTGCAGGTAGTGAGAGATGCAAATCTATCTCAAGCACTGAAAAGCATGTAGCTTACAGATCAATGGATGGCTCCTAGCGATCTGGAGGTTGGGCCAGATGGAAAATGATTTTCGTAGCTTTACTTCGGTCAAACATCGAAGTTCTTTGTGCTGTGGTGGCTGCTGCCACCAAAGCAACATTTTTAAAAAAATCTGCACAGCCAATCAAATCTCCAATAGCTGTTCAGAAACCTTGCAGGACAAAAGCCCTAGCTGGCACCACTGGGGTAACCAGCCTCCAGGTACTAGCTGGAGATCTCCTCCTATTACAACTGATCTCCAGCCAATAGAGATCAGTTCCCCTGGTGAAAATGGCCGGTTTGGCAATTGGACTCTATGGCATTGTAGTCCCTCCCCTCCCAAAACCCCACCCCCTCATGCTCCGCCACAAAAACCTCCCGCCGGTGGTGAAGAGGAACCTGGCAACCCTACTCGCAAATGACGGCAGGAATCCTACCCATGTCTATTCAACAGGGTTCACTCTCAGGAAAGTGTTTTTAGGTTGCCCTGGGATTTTCTTAAGTTTAATGTAAATTAACAATTTCATATAACTGCAATTTTTTTAAAAAAAAATCCCATTTATTTCACAAGATAAGTAAAAGAAAGGCTTTCCTTCTCTCAGATGGTCGTCACAATTGTCAATGCAAGTTATACTTCAGTGTAAAAAAGAATTAAAATAATTTTTTGAGATAAATTGCTTGTTGGAAGTTTTGATCAGAACGGTGTGGGATGCTAGCAGAGATTTTATGAGAGGAAGATTGATTGCTATTAACTCCAAACTTAAAAAACAAAAAAGACAGCGCAGAGAACACTTGATAGAAGAGCTTCAAAAACTAGAAGAACAGCATGTTAAAGTGGAGTATCCTGAAAGAATAAAAAAAAGGAGTATCCTGAAAGAAATAAAAAAAGGTAAAAACAGAAATCGACATGATGGACACGGAAGAGGTGCAAAAGAAAATCTTATTTGCAAAACAGAAGTTTTTTGAACACGCAAACAAACCTGGAAAATACCTAACTTATTATGAAAACAAATGGAAAAGAAGACAATAACAGGTGTCAAGATAATGGACAAAGTCAGTTTTAAAGAAAAGGACATTAAAGAGCAATATGTAAAATATTTTGAGAATCTATATCAATCTCACTTAAATGGACATAACCAAGATGAAATAGATGGACTGAAAGTTATATGGATGAGAAAATTGGTGGACTGAAAGTTGATGGAGAGGAATATAAACTAAAATGCTATGCCGATGACGTGGTCTTAACATTGGAGAAGACTGCAAAGTCAATAGAACATCTTATGGAGGAAATAGAGAAATACGGTCGAGTATTGGGACGAATAAACAACAATAAAACAAAGATCATTTTAGAGAATCTGGACAACTTGGAAAAACAGAATATACAGATCCTAACAAGATGTAAGATTACAGAAGAACTGGTTAGATACCTAGGAATATACATTACTGGGAAAAATCATACCTTGCTAAGAGACAATTACCTAAAAATTTGGTCGACAATACACCAAATTTAAAAAGATGGGCAAAACTCAATTTATCGTGGATGGGGAGAATTGCAGTTATAAAGATGAATTTACTACCAAGGCTGATATTTCTCTTTAAAATGCTCCCAATACAAATCGAGGATAAGATGTTGAGGGAGTGGCAGAGACAAATCAATAAATTTGTTTGGGTGGGAAAGAAACCAAGAATTAACTTCAGAATTATGCAAGATGAAAAGAAAAGAGGCGGACTTGTCCCACCAAATATCAAGCTTTATTACCAAGCGGCAGGATTATCATGGATTGAGGAGTGGATAAAGAACCCAGACCAAACAAACTTGAATATTGAAAAGGGCACATGGAATAAGGGATTTCACTATTACTTATGGAAAGCAAAGAATTCAGAAATTTTTGGAGAGAAACATGCCATTAAAGATGGATTGATGAAGACATGTCTTAGAAACAAAAACAGATTAAACCCAGTACCTCCACGGATAATGTTCCCTACAGATACATATCTAACCAAGGGAGAGAAGAAAAATGTAGATATGGTAAGATCTCAAGATATGTTAAATGAGCAAGAAGAAATAAAACTGGAATGAGATCAAGAAGAATAGAAATATTCGTTGGCTGACCTATAATCAAATGATTATGAAAATGCAACAAGATTCTTTCCAACAAGGGAAGATAAGAAAGAACACTGAGTTTGAAGACTTAATTAGTAAAGATATGGATCATATTTTGGGGGAAATTTATAAACTTTTACTTAAATTTGAAACAGAACAAGAACAAGTCAAGACATGTATGATAAAATGGATGGAAAATTTTAAAAAGGAGATAACATTGCAGCAATGGAAGTCAATTAAATTCACAGCCAGCAATAATCTACTTGAGAACTGGTACAAATAATTTTTTAGATGGTACATCACACCAATGGACATTAAAGAAATGAATGAATCATATGACTGCCGGTGCTGGAAATGTAAAGACAAAGATGGAACATATTTTCATTTGTGGTGGACATGCAAGAAAGTTAAGAAAGTTTGGATACAAATTCATCAAGAAATGCAGAAAGTTTTAAGAATCAAATTTCCTTTGAACCCAGAAACTATGTTGCTAGGAATTGAGCCAGATAACTTGGACAGAAACCATAGAGAAATATTTGTCTATCTGACAAGGGCGGCTAGACTAGTACTGGCAGCATCTTGGAAACAGGAGGATATTCCAGATTTGGAAAAGTGGCAACAAAAGATGGATGAATTTGCGGTGATGGCCAGACTGACCAGCTTGATGAAAAAGAAGACGACTGAAGAATCCCAAAAGAAATGGGAATGTTATTTTGATTATGTTAAATTGAAAGGATAGATTGGTAGACATAAGGATCAGCTTATAAAATTTTCTATATAGTATAGAAGGAATTAATTATCTAAAATGTAGAATATAAGAACAATGTATAAGATGTTTGAAATGTAAGATGAAATAGACTCCCCGAAGGAGTGCAAGCTGTGTGAATGTATGTGTATATAATTTGTTTGTTTTTTCTTGAAAATGTTAATAAAATATCTTTAAAAAACCAACAACTGTCAATGCAGAATCACTTCTATAAAAATCAATTTAAAATAGGATCTACGCGGGAACCAGGGCGTTTTGCTTTACAACGTATGGGGCAGATAAGGATATACCTTTTCTTCCACCATTTGTGAACATGGGGGCTACGCAAGCAAAACAGTGGTTTCGGAAGAAAGTAGCAAGAGGCATATTGCTCCAGGCAGACTCAGCAAAGTGAGCTATTTTCCCAAAAAATTGGAAAGCAGCTTCTTTTTCCAAAATGTGGACCCCCCAAATGGGGTCAGCATTCTGATGGGGCCAGAAAGCCTTCCCTGATTCTTAATCCGCTTCCGTAATCATTTACCTGGGGGTGGCCTTGGCAAGGTAGTCTTGCTGGAAGTTTGACTGTGAATCTTCCCACCCCTCCCTTCGAATGCTTCAAGGGAAGTACTCCAGACACCAGGGATTCTGGGAAATGTTGTTTTCCCAAAGCAACTGTGCACTTTGCATGGAGGCAGCATGTCACGAGCCGGGGACCTTCCACATGCAACTCTCCCGCTGAACCACACCCCCAACACATCACATGCTGCTGGGTATCCAAACCAAATAAAAAGCCCAACCTACCTCTTTTTTTGAAAAAGGCAAAACTTACCATCCCAAATATAAAATTAATTATCATATTAAAGATTCGCAGTTTCGCACGCTGTTTTAGTCCTGGAGGGGTGTGAGTCCTTCTGAAATCATAATAAGCCATCCATGCCAACAGCAAAGATGTCGAGACAATATAGAGCCATGATACTACAGTCCACAAAATCTGAGCAAAAGCCATCTCCTCGGTTGAAACCACACAGGAAAGGCAGGTGTCCTTTCTCAGCTAACATCTGAAGTTGTTCTGCCTAATTTAAGACATCCTCATGAGCAGTGAGTGAGATGCAAGGGAGAGGAAGGGAAAAAGAACACCCTATGCCGCCCACACAGGTATTAACTGGGAAGAGGATTAATACATAATTTCTATAGCTCTTATGTACTGCGACATCACCGAAGTCTAAAGTATATGTTATGCCAAGGGGTGTTGAATCTCCCAAGCCAATCATGTTTCCTCATCGGTTTGCTAAGAAGCCTGCCAAGAATGTCATCACCGACGTGCCTGCACCTCTTCCACGGATTCCTAAAGCGAGAGCTACAGATCTCTGCATGTGTTCGTTTGTTTGTTTTACACAGAATGAAAGGTGATGTAGCATTCAATCGGCAGCGGCTGAAGGCACCCGGTTCAATCCTTGGCATAGCTAGTTCAAAAGGCCAGGTGATGGGTGATGTGGAAGACCTCGGCTTGAGATCCTGGAAGGCTGCTGTCAGTCAGAGTAGACTGTACTGACTGCCTAACCATGCCGGGCCAGTGGTTTGATCCTGTTAGGGTTGCCACGTCCCCCCTGGCCACTGGTGGGGATGGGGGAGGTAGGCTTTCAAGATCCAGGTTGAGAAACCCCTGGAGATTTGGGGATGGAGTCTGAGAGGACAGGGACCTCAGCAGGGTCCAATGCTCTAAAGTCGCTTCTCCAAAGCAAGCATCCATTTTCTCCAAAGGAACTGAGCCAGTGTGGTATAGTGGTTAAGAGCACTAGTTTGGAGCAGTGGGCTCTAATCTGGAGAACTGGGTTGGATTCCCCACTCCTCCATATGACACCAGCTGGGTGACCTTGGGCTAGTCACAGTTGTCTTAGAGCTCTCTCAGCCTCCCCTACCTCCCAGGGTGTCTGTCGTGGGGAGAGGAAGGGAAGGTGATTGTAAGCCGGTTTGATTCTCCTTAAAAGGAAGAGAACATTAGTATATAAAAACCAACTCTTCTTCTTTTTCTCCTCCTCCTCCTCTGTGGTCTGGAGATGAACTGTAATTCTGGGGGGTCCCCAGGTCCCACTGGAGGCTGGCATTCCTAGATTCAGTATAGGGCAACTTCGCTTGTGTTCATAAATGGAGTTCATAAGCCCTTCAATTTCTGAGGGGGCAATTGTAAAGGTAGTGTCAATCACCCATTGCTCGGGATCTGCTTCTCCAGGGTGAGGCAAGAAGGGAGGATGGGGTGCCTACAAAAGGCACCCAGCCCAATTAATCTGCGGGAGGATTTGTTGCTCACTCTCTGTTGCCATCTAGTTGTGAAAGGGATTTTGCAAAGGGATTCTGGATTCCTGACCGTGAACTCTGATGACATAGATTGACCAAGAACTGGAAATCCATGATGGAGGTCATCCGAGCTAAGAAGCCCCAGGTTAACAAAGAAGGTTAAAGTCTCCCATCTTTGTGTGGTGGTGGAAAGTGTTGTCAAGTCACGGCTGCCTTGGGGGGACCCCCATAGGTTTTTCAAGGCAAGAGCGGTTTGGAGGTGGTTTCCCGTTGCCTGCCTCTGCGTGGGCTGAGAGAATTCGGAGACAACTGTGACTGGCCCGAGGTCACCCAGCAGGCTTGATGTGAAGAAGAGTTGGTTTTGATACCCGGCTTTTCTCTACCTTTAAGGAGATTCAGAGCAGTTTACAGTCGCCTTCCCCTCCCCACCACAGTCCCCTTGTGAGGTAGGTGGGGCTGCAAGAGTTTGGAGAGAACTGTGACTGGCCTGAGGTCACCCAGCTGGCTTCATGTGGAGGAGTGGGGAACTGAACCCTCAACATACACACACACACAGGCAGAGGCAAACAGGAAGGCAAGTAGAAGAAGAAGAAGAGTTGGTTTTTATATCCCAAATTTCTCAACCTTTTAAGGAGTCTCAAAGCTGCTTACAATCACCGCCCCTTCCCCTCCCCACAACAGACACCTTGTGAGCCAGGTGGGGCTGAGAGAGTTTGGAGAGAACTGTGACTGGCCCAAGATCACCCAGCAGGCTTCATGTGGAGGAGTGGGGAATCGACCCCGGTTCTCCAGATCAGAGTCTGCTGCTCTTAACCACTACACCACACTGGCTCTCTACCTCCTTTATGCCCCTCCCCCTTACATTTCCAACTCACCAGGTGTCCTTTGCCCAGCAATGTTAAGAAAAATTAAGGATGGGTTTGGCATTATCCACAATCTCCCTCTATCTTCATGGCAATTCCGGTATTGAAGCCATCCCTGCAGAATTCTCTTTGGTGAAATATACCTTATTCTCCTGTGCGGTGTGTGGATGGAACAGCATTGTGGAAAAGGCTCACTAGTGGGAAAGTACACCGGCAAGTTGGCTTTTGGCCTTTTCCAGGGCCATCTAGTTGATTGTAACTTGAAGAAGAAGAAGAAGAGTTTGTTTTTATATGCCGACTTTCTCTACCACTTAAGGGAGACTCAAACCGGCTTACAATCACCTTCCCATCCCCACAAAAGACACCCTGTGATGTAGGTGGGGCTGAGAGAGCTCCAAGAGAGCTGTGACTAGCCCAAGGTCACCCAGCTGGCTTCATGTGGAGGAATGGGGAAACAAACCCAGTTCACCAGATTAGTCTCCTCCGCTCATGTGGAGGAGTGGTAAATCAAACCCGGTTCTCCAGATCAGACTCTGCCGCTGCAAACCATGGCTCTTAACACTATGCCAACCTTGCTTGGTTTCTCATTAGAAAGTGCACTTTATGTACATAACATCTCCCTGCGGCTTGTGTTGGGAAGGAAGGAAGCATGGTGTAGCTCGATCTCATCAGATCTTGAAAGTTAAGCAGAGACAGTATTTTAATGGGAGGCCACCTAGGAAAACCCTGCAGAGGAAGAAGGCCAAGACAAACCACTTCTGCTTCTCACTTGCCTTGGTTGCAACTTGACCGCACTTACGTATGTAGGTTGCACATGTTTCATTTGAGAAATGAGATGCAGTGCTTGGATGGGTGATAAGTGCTCTAAAATATGACAGCATAGGTCTATTATGTGAGTAGTGTTGAATAGATGATAAAATAGTGGATTGAATTGACCTCCATGGTCCTAGATGGGTCTCTTTGTGCAGGAACATGGGGTTCAGGGCCATGCAGTTGTTTTAGGCGTCGCCTTGTGCGTCAGGAAATGTCAGTGGTCCTCTTTCAGGCAGAACTTGGCTCAGAAGACCCATTGTGTAGCCCGCCTGGGTAAAAGCTGTAAGTCGAGATCCAGTGTCGTGTAGCGGTTAAGAGCGGTGGACTGGAGAACCGGGTTTGATTCCCCACTCCTCCACATGAAGCCAGCTGGGTGTCTTTAGGCTAGTCACAGTTCTCTCTGAACACTCTCAGCCCCACCTGGAGCAAGGTGATCTTCAAATGAGACTTGGCTTCCAAGGATGACTTTTGCTCTAACTGCTAGGTATTACTGTCCAATTTTGCCTCTATTGATGTTTTCTTGGTGCGCCACCTAACGTTAATGACTTTGTTCATACACGTCTTACCTCTGTGCTCTGCCAATGCTTCTGAGACAGCCAGAAGCTCCATACTCACAAAAAGAAGAAGGCCATTCCATCAAGCTACCTTCTGGATCTTGTAAGCCACCTGAAGGCCTAGATGATGGAAAGGCAAGAGGTAATCCTAGTAATCCTTGACACGTAGCGAAACCTGAGTTGGACACAAAACTTCCCCATCCAGATAAGACTGAAACACACCCTGTTTCAGACTCTTCGAACTGCTTACAAAGAGCCTCCTCTGTGCCTTGAAATACTTTCCCCTCCCATGCCTTTTATTTTTGTACTGAACATTAAGCCTGATGAGTACTGGGAAGCTGGTAAGCTTGTTTGGTATTGTTTTGGTCCAAGCAAAGAGTATCACTCAAGCATTTCTTCTGGAATGCTTCTGTGACCAACATGGCTTCCTTCAGGCTAAGGCATAGAGGTTAAGAGCCAGCGTGCTGTAGTGGTTAAGAGCGGTAGTTTGGAGCTGTGGTTTGGAGCGGTGGACTCATAATCTGGAGAACGGGTTTGATTCCCCACTACTCCAGATGAAGCCAGCTGGGTGACCTTGGGCTAGTCACAGCTCTCTTTGAGCTCTCTCAGCCCCACCTCCCTCACAGGGTGTCTTTTGTGGGGAGGGGAAGGGAAGGTGATTGTAAGAAGAGGAGTAGTTGGCTTTTATATGCTGACTTTCTCTACCTTTCAAGAAAAATCAAACTGGCTCACAGTCGCCTTCCCTTCCTCTCCCCACAACAGACACCTTGTGAGGTAGGTGGGGCTGAGAGAGTTTGGTGCGAACTGTGACTAGCCCAAGGTCACCCAGCTGGCTTCATGTGGAGGAGTGGGGAATCAAACCCGGTTCTCCAGATTACAGTCTGCCACTCTTAACCACTACACCAGCTCTTCACGACTTCACCAGTGCCTGCCTCTTCCACTCTACCACCTCATACAAGATAGTGACCAAATTTCATTTCAGGCTCTATCCTACATAGGGTTGCCAACCTCCAGGTACTAGCTATCTCCTGCTATTACAACTGATCTCCAGCCGATAGAGATCAGTTCACCTGGAGAAAATGGCCGCTTGGGCAATTGGACTCTATGGCATTGAAGTCCCTCCCCTCCCCAAACCCCACCCTCCTGAAGCTCTGCCCCCAAAACCTCCCACCAGTGGTGAAAAGGGACCTGGCAACCCTAATCCTACATCCTTGTAGGCTACCCTACAGTATTCCCATTCTTTGCCAGGGCTGGAGTAATCCAAAATAGTGCTGGGAATTAGGGCTGTCAATTCGGTTCGGTCCGAACTGAAAATCAACCGAATTTCCCCTGATTCGGTGCTTTTCTGTTCGGACGGATCCGAACTCAAAACTGGCGGGCAACCGGGGGGGGGGCGAATTCAGCGAGTTCGGGAGTTCGCGAATAAATTCGGCCAATTCGGCCGTCAGTAAGCAGCATAACCGTTAGTAAGCAGCATTCTCCTCCCCCGGCCAATCGGTGGGCAAGCTGGGTCTTCTTCTGGCCAATCAGTCAGGATTGAGTACTGGAGGAATCAGCTGATGTGCGGCCTGGCCAGGGAGAGAGAGAGAGCGAGCGAAATCCTCGTGTGTGTGTGTGTGGGGTGCTTGTGCACATTCGCTCCTTTCTGTGGCTGCAGGGGGCGCATTTTTTGGGGTGCACACACAAAACTTTCACTGGAACTTCAGATGAAGCTTCTTAAGGTACCCCCAAGTTTTGTAAACATTGGGTCAGGGGGTCCCGAGATATGGGCTCCCCCCTTTTTCCTTTCCATGGCTGCAGGGGGTGCATTTTTGGGGGTACAAATCCCAAACTTTGAGCGGAGTTTCAGACCAGTGTTCTTAAGATACCCCCCAAGTTTTGTAAACATTGGGTCAGGGGGTCTCGAGATATGGGCTCTCCCCTTTTTCCCTTCCCCCTTTTCCATTTATGTGGCTGCAGGGGGCGCTTTTTTGGGGATATAGCCCCCAAACTTTTAGCATAGCTTCAGTGAATTATTCTTAAGATACTACCCAAGTTTTGTAAAGATGGGTTCAGTGGGGGCAGAAATATCGCCTCCCCCTTTTCTCTTTCCATGGCTGCAGGGGTCGCATTTTTGGGGGTGCAGACACAAAACTTTCACTGGAACTTTAGATTAAGCTTCTTAAGGAACCCCCCAAGTTTTGTGAACATTGGGTCAGGGGGTCCCGAGATATGGGCTTTCCCCTTTCCCCTATTGGGATGAATGGGGCAGCCGATCCGATCCTGTGTGCATCTCCTCTCCAGAGCAAAACGTTCCGTGCCTAATTGGAATCATCTTGGATTACAGCCCGTCCTGATGGAACAGAAGACAGCCACAGTAAGACCCCTTTGGGGGCTTTAATCTATAATTTTTCTCCTGTGTATGTGTGTGTGTGTGGGGGAAAGCAGAGTCTGTGTGTGTGTGGGGAGGGAGCAGTTTCTGTGGGTGGGGGGGAAGCCAAAGGGGGCTTTCGTCGGTTCTGCCTGGGGTGTGTGTTCCCCCTCGAGTCTCTCGCTCCCTGGTTTGAGGGGGGAGGTTTCAGTTGTGTGTTGCAAAGGTTTTGTTTAACAAGGTTGTGTTTGCAGTTGTTTTGCTAATTTCTCCGCTGTTGTCGGGCTGGGAGCTTTGTGCGTGGGCGGCAAGCTCTGCTGAGAGATGCACAACATTAAGGGTGGGGGGACCCCTTTCAGGGCCCATATCTCAGCCCCCCCTGACCCAATCTTTACAAAACTTGGGGAGTCTTTCAATAAACGTCCTTTGAAGCTCTGCCAAAAGTTTGGGACCTCTAAGCCCAAAAATGCCCCCCCCCAGAGCCGCGGAAAGGCGCGGTTGTGTTTTTAATGGCTTTATTCGGCCGAATTTGTTTCCGAACTTTGAATTCCCGCCGAATTGAACGGATCCGAAGTGGGGGAGTTCGGACTTCGGCACGTACCGAACCCACAAGGGCCAAATTCGGCCGAATCCGAACTGTACCGAATTTTTTTTTTTTACAGCCCTACTGGGAATCCACCACAAGAAGCATTCACAGCTGAAGAAGAAGAAGAGTTAGTTTTTATATGCCAACTTTCTCCAACACTTAAAGAAGAATCAAACCAGCTTTCAATCACCTTCCCTTCCCCTCCCCACAACAGACACCCTGTGAGGTAGGTGGGGCTGAGAGAGTGTGACGAGCCCAAGGTCACCCAGCTGGCTTCGTGTGTAGGAGTGGGGAAACCAATGCAGTTCACCGGATTAGCCTCCACCACTCATGTGGAGGAGCGGGGAATCAAACCCGGTTCTCCAGAACAGACTCCACCGCTCCAAACCACCGCTCTTAACCACTGCACCACGATGAGCCAGGGATTGCTTTGAGTCAGTCTTTCTCCGAATAAAACGCGGGGCTGGATTGGCTAAAAATTCCAAACAGCCATCCAATGGGGAAGGCGGAAGCGTATAGGCTATATACTGAGGCCTCGCCCTGGCGCCTCTGCTTTGGCTGCCAGCTGTCGAGGGAGACAGAGCATGCTGGATCTTGTGCTGCCGAGGCGAGACCGGGGAGTTCGTCTGCCTGCGGGTCGTGAGCTCCTTGGGGTTGGGCGTGTTGGTTCTTTGGGTGTGTTTTGTCGAGCGACTGACTGCGTTGAGCTTTTCCTTTGAGTGAGTGGAGGCTGTGCGGGAGGAGCGTGTTCCTTTGTATTTAAACCCCCCTTTTTCTTCCTTCAAGTTATTAATTGTGTTTAGTATTGTTTCTTCCTGCATCTTTATCAGCATTTTGCTGCTTTTGTCTCCCTCCCTCCACTTCTTTTATTTTGAGGCACATACCTAGGGTTGCCAGGTACCTCTTTGCCACCGGCGGGAGGTTTTGGGGGCGGAGCCTGAGGAGGGAGGGGTTTGGGAAGGGGAGGGACTTCAATGCCATAGAGTCCAATTGCCAAAGCGGCCCTTTTCTTCGGGGGAACTGATCTCTATCGGCTGGAGCTCAGTTGTGATAGCAGGAGATCACCAGGTAGTACCTGGAGGTTGGCAACCCTACACAGACCTGTCCTCTGAGGGCTTGAGAAGTGGGCTTGGGGGGAGGTGGAGGGCTGCAGCACCCTTCAAGCCTCAGGATTCTGGCACTTTAAAATTTAAAAAGGGGGCAGTGATCGGGAGCCAGGGTGGATTTGCTGGACGATGGCAGCCATAGCCAGGCAGCCTAACGCAGCTGGCTCTCAACTACATATTAGTGTAATTAATTGAGGATGAAGATCAGCTGATTTTAATAAACTAGTTCAACCCATGCTATGGTCTCATGTCTTTATTTGGGGCACTGGGGCAATGTTCGAAGGCTGATTTCGGTGCCTTTTTTGTTTGCAATGCCTGTCAAAAAGCATAGGCGTGAGTTTTGATGTGATTGGTACCATAATAATAGCAGGATGTTTTGAGATTCATTACTGGCCAATTCATACTAACATCTCTCTATGTTCAAGCATGTAAAATCGTGCCTGAAAGTCATTAACTGGGTGACAAATGCAGTAAATTATTTTAAAAGTGATTGAATGCTTCGAAGAAGAGGAGGAGGAGGAGGAAAAGGAGGAGTTAGTTTTTATATGTCGATTTTCTCTACCTTTTTTTTTTAAGGAGAGTCAAACTGGCTTACAATGTCCTTCCCTTCCTCTCCCTACAACAGACACCCTGTGAGGTAGGTGGGGCTGAGAGATCTGTGACTAGCCCATGGTCACCCAGAAGGCTTCTTGTGCAGGAATGGGGAAACCAACCCAGTTCACCTGATTGGAGTCCGCCGCTCATGTGGCGGAGTGGGGAATCAAACTCTGTTCTCCAGATTAGAGTCCACCTGCCACTCGTAACCACTACACCACGCTGGCTCACCTGAGGTGCCATTTATACTGACACCAACAATCTGTTAGATCAGGGATGGGGAACCTCAGGCAAGGGGGCCGTATGCGGCCCCTGAGGACATTTTTTGTGGCCCTCAGGAACTCCGGGGCCCTGCCGCGGAGACGCGGTGCAGGGCAGCCCTCCCTGAGGATGTTCCTGGGGCCATGGTTTGCAGGGGCGCTGCGGCGCCCTTTGGACCTCCTCTAGCCAACTGACGGCTGTTGGTCGGCGAGAGGAGGGGGAGGGACGCTTCCCCCAAGGCTGCCCCATATAGCCGCAGCATGCAGGAATGCCGGGGCACACTGTAAGCCCCTCTCACTGCCTGTCAGCTGTTGAGCAGCAAGGGGGGGGAGAGGCCCGCAGCTCCCAGCGGCAGAGCATGCGTGCAGGAGCCGATCGGGCTTCGGGGGGCCTTTTGTGGACTCTGGGGGGGAGGGCATGGAGCCTGGGGCCAGGTCGCATGGGGCCGGAGGGTGTGTGTGTGTGGGGGAAGGCTTTTCTCTCTCCCTCTCTTTCTGTCTCTTTCTTTGTCTGTCTCCCTCCGTCCTTTTCTTTCTCCCACTCTTTCCATTTCTTTCTCCCTCTCTCCCTTTTCCTCTTTCTCTGTTTTCCTTCCTTCCTTCCTTCCTTCCTTCCTTCCTTCCTTCCTTCCTTCCTTCCTTCCTTCCTTCCTTCCTTCCTTCCTTCCTTCCTTCCTTCCTTCCTTCCTCCTTCCTCCCTTCCTCCCTTCCTCCCTTTCTGATCGACTGCGCCCCCCCTGGTGCCTCGTTTGCTCGGGCCCACCGCTGGCTGCCCTCCCGCCTGGGAGGGGAGAGGACCAGGGGAGTGGAGGAGCCCTCCAGGCCTTCTCTGCGTGTCCTCCCCTGTGGTTGCCAACCTCCAGGTGGTGGCTGGAGACCTGGCAACCCTAGCCTCCCCCCCACCGGGAGATCTACACCTGGTATGGCCCCCGAATGATGTTATAAATGTGCAAATGGCCCTTGGCAGGAAAAAGGTTCCCCACCCCTGTGTTAGATAAATGAATAAGAGTCCAGTAGCCTCTTAAAGACTAACAAAATTTCTGGCAGGGTATGAGCTTTTGTGAGCCACAATTCTTCAGGTACAGTTGGAATGAGATAAATGAGTTCATGTTGATTGTCATCTGGAGCTGTGGGTGGCCTCCTATTGCTCCTTAGGGGAGGGGCTGGACAGCTGTTGAAATGCATCTCTTTTGCATGCAGAAACCTCCAGATTCAATTCCTAGTAGCTGCGCTTAAAGGATTTCAGGTAACAGGTGTTGGGAAAGACACACCTCTGACTGAGATTGTAGACAGCCACAGCCCATCATGGTAGACAATACTGTGAGTGCTTGTCAGTTTGTTATAATAGTGTTGTAATAGTGGGAGAGGCTGTTACTCAGTGGTAAAGCATCTGCTTGGCATGCAGAAGGTCTCACGTTCTTTTAACTTTCAGCAGTAGTCGTTTCAAATCTTCACTATTTTCTGCCAATAATGTAGTGTCATCAGCATATCTCAAATTATTAATGTTCCTCCCTCCAATTTTCACTCCAATTTTCACTCCACCTTCACTCTAGCTAGTACCTGGAGGTTAAACAAAGAAATCACCTGTGCTGTAAAGTATAGATACAGATAAAAAGTATACATACAGATAAAAAGTATGCATACAGATAAAAAAGCTCTATGTATGCAATATATAATCATATACAACAACATACAAGCAAGGAGAGAGCAAAATATATACTCAGGAACATTGCAATGCAATGTCCAGAAATAGACTTATCCGAAAGGTCCAAAATATATTCCAAAGAAGTCTGTGGGCCTTATGTTTGACATCCCTGGTTTAGAGCCTTCAGCACTATTAATTGTGTCTGGAAACACAACACTTGTCTTCTGGTAACAGCTCAAAATTATTATTATTTTCCCGTTGGCAGCACCAGCCACAAAGTCAGTGTGGCTCAGTGGAGACAAAGGAGGAAGGAAGGGGAGGATTCTTCCCTGGTTCAGATTGCACATCCCAGCTGGAGATGAACGCGAGGCTGCAATGCTGACCTTTGTACCAATCAGCATTATGAAAGGCCAAGATCTCAAGAGTTTTGGTGGCATCTCTAATGTGTTCATGGCCCCGCCACAGTTAAGACACCCTTGTTATGAATGAAATCAGCAGTCAATGCCACCCACATAAGCATTGACTAGAAACATGATTAGTTAAGGGCATCCAATAATACTTATATAAAGCTTAAGCAACAGTGCCATTGCTGATCTTAGGATCCGCCTTCTTCCTAGCATGATGTCAACACACAGCATTGCAATCCAAATTACCAGGGAGTTCATCTAAGTGAGTTGATATCTGTCCCTCCGATCTGAAGGGCAGGGACATGAAGACTGTCTTTCTTTTTTTTCTGCTTCTTTCAGTTGCTGTTATTGTTTGTCGTTATTGCTATTATCCAATAAATTTTAATTAAAAAAAAGAATCCAGAAAAAAAAGAGTCATGCTTAAACACGAGTGTGATCGGTTTTCGAGAACAAAATGATCACTGACCATTCTCCTACCCCAAGCAAGGAGCGGGTTCATATTCTAGAACCTACCTGGAAAAGGAAAAGTCCACCAATGGCTGTTAACCATGGTGAGTAAAGAGAGAACCTCGGTAGTCAGAGGCAACAAACACTAGAGCTACAAGTCAATACCAGAGGAAGGCCTTGCCCTCCTGGACAACTGGTTGGCCACAATGTGAAACATGATGCTGGACTAGATGGACCACTGGTCTGATCCAGCAGGGCTTATGTTCTTGCTTGTAGTCTTCTGAGTAATAAAGATGAGCAGAGAGAGCTATTTTCTTGCTCTCCCAGCAATTGACCTTCAGAGGTAAGCTCTACATGAACAAGAAGGTCCCATTTATCCCTTCTATCCAGTAGCCATTGATAGACCTATCCTCTACAGGTTAGTATAACCCCCCCTGGGAAGCATTTGGTGCAAGTGGCCATCACGTGGCAGTGAGTTTTGTATATCAATTGGGCATTGGGTAAAGAAGTAATTCAGGCGAAGAGTTTCTTTAGCTCCCAAGATGTCAGATTGCTAAGGGGGAGGACCTCCTAATTGAGCATGTAAAAAAAATGCACAGTTGATTATTTCAGGGATTATTTGCAAAGTATTCTTAGGCCATTTCTGCATGGCTGTTTCCTGGGGGTCACCCCGCCAACTACTTCGGGGCTTTGCCTTGATTATGCATGCATTTTCTGACCGTCAGAGGTTGCCTCGTGCACCTCTTGCATTTCTGTGTGTTCTGCCTGCGTTTTAAGAATGTAAGAACATAATAAAAGCCATGCTGTATCAGACCAAGGCTCATCAAGTCCAGCAGTCTGTTCACACAGTGGTCAGCCAGGTGCCTCTAGGAAGCCCACAAACAAGACGAGTGCAGCAGCACCATCCTGCCTGTGTTCCACAGCACCCAAAATAATAGGCCTGCTCCTCTGATTCTGGAGAGGATAGGTCTGCATCATGACTAGTATCCATTTTGACTAGTAGCCATGCATAGCTCTCTCCTCCATGAACATGTCCACTCCCCTCTTCAAGCCTTCCAAGTTGGCAGCCATCACCACATCCTGGGGCAGGGAGTTCCACAATTTAACTATGCGTTGTGTGAAGAAATACTTCAGTTTATCTGTTTTGAATCTCTCATCCTCCAGCTTCAGCAGGTGACCTCGTGTTATAGTATTATGATTCATGTTCAGCCAGCATCCAGAAAACCTGGGCAAAATGCACGGAAATGCTCGGTGAGAGCGAGGTGACCTCTGACAGTTGGAAAACGCATGCATAATCAAGGCAAAGTCCCGAAGTAGGTGGGCTGACCGCCAGGAAACAGCCATGCACAAAAGGCCTAAATCAATTGTGAAAGCGAAGTGAACTGGTCAATTGCAGTGGAGCTGTCCATGATCTCTGGTGCTGATCTTCTATCCAAAGTGATGCATTCCCCTAATCCTAGAACAATGTTTCCCAAACTTCTGATTGCTGGTGCACATTCCCCCTCCTTACCTGAATGAAAATATTCTCCATGTCTAGAAAGGTTAGAGTGTGGAAGACTAGCATTGCCACCCTAAGCAGAATCACACCTTTCTACGATCCTTGACCTCAATAGACGTAGAAGTGTGACTCTGCTTAGGATAATTTCAGAGGATAGCCATATTGGTCTGCCGTACAAAACCCAGATTCGAGTCTGTTAACACCTTAGAGCCCAACAAAATGTTCAGCGTATACGCTTTCGAGAGTCCAAACTTCCTTTGTCAGATCTGACAAAGCCAGCGTGGTATAGTGGTTAAGAGCGGTAGTTTGGAGCAGTGGAGCGGTTCTCCAGATTAGAGTCCACCACTCCAAACCACTACTCTTAACCACTATACCATGCTGGCTCTCAACACTGGTATTCCCTGATGGTCTCCCATCCAAATACTTACCAGGGCTTGTAATGGGTTTCTCCAGGCTGAACATAATTTCACGAAGGAACTCAGAGAACTCTGAATCATAGGCATAACAACTTTAATAAAGAAACAATGCATATCCAAGAAAGACATCACAGTTAACATAGAAAAGCACATATACACATCTGCAAATGGGGAAGAGATGGAACAAATCCACAGTTCCCTCTCTCTCCCACTCGCTGACAGGGAGCCTTGCTTCTTATAGAGATGGATAAACACATTCCATTGTATGGAATTCCTGACTCTCCCCAAAGTCATGATTAAGAGTGTTTAGAAGAACTAGATGTCAGGCTGACCCTCTGGCAGGGCCTTGCTTCTGCCAAGTACTCTTATTTCCCAGAAATGTTTTCATCTTTGTTCTAACAAAAATGTTCTTATAAGGATTGTTCTTAGAAACGGTCATGGATATATTCTTTGGTTCACACAGAGCATTCTGGGTATAGACATAGATACTGGAGTATGGAGAAAGATTAGACCTTAATATCAGACTTTCCCTTCATGCTGACCCTGCTTAGTTCCCGAGATTTGATGAGATCGGGCTACACCATGCTGCCTTCCCTCCCTCCTGTAGCTATCATAAATACAAATTAGCATTTATTTATTTACTTGAGAGCTTTTAAGTTGCTCATTCATAGTAATGGATGCTGATTATATGTGCAAAATCTTTGAACATAGCTTGGGAATTTTTAAAAAAATAATGCCTCTCAACCTAAAAGCTCTCAAGGACACAATAAAATGTAATAAACGCTAATTTGTATTTATGATATTTTTTGGCAGAAGCTGTTAAGGTTAAAATTCAAACTTAATTTTAATCTAGGTATGTACTACCTGGTTATCTCTGACCTTGTGACCATCAATATTATGCCAGTAAAGATTATCTGATTCTGATTCATTCATAGTAATGATTCATTCATGATAGCCATGTTTAAATATTTTAAGGGATGTCATGTTGATGAGGGAACTAGCTTGTTCTCTATTGCTCCAGAGAGTAGGACACAGAGTAATGGATTTAAACTAAGAGAAAAGTGATTCCACCAAAACATTAGGAAGACCTTTCTGATGGTGAGGACTGTTTGATGGTGGAATGCACTGCCTCGGAGGGTGGTGGAGTCTGTGTCTTTGGAGGTCTTTAAGCAGAGGCTGGATGGCCATCTGTCGGGAGTGTTTTGATTGTGGGATCCTGCATGGTGGGGGAAGGGTTGGGGTCACTGGACATGTGGGGGGGAGGTAGTTGTTAATTTCCTGCTTTGTGCAGGGGGTTGGACTAGATGACCCAGGTGGTCCCTTCCAACTCTATGATTCTATGATGAAAGGCTATAGCTGTGAGAAATAATCCCAGTATCCATATCTGGAGTTATGTATTTTTTTAATTTTATTAACATAGATAAATACAATCACAATTCACAAACATATAAACAAACAATATAAGACTGTCAAACAGACAAGACAGACAAGAGTGTAAAGAAAAGCAACCTTGCTCTTCTTCTGATCACCAAACTTTGGTTCAGTCTGTGGCCTTCTATGTCTTCAATGTCTTGATATCAAACTGGGAGCTGATGACCAGCTCTCTCACAAACCATTCTTATGAGAAACCATTCCCATTTCCCATGGGAAGCCACTCCACTTTGGGGGAAAAGGTGTGGAGACCGGAGGCACTGCCACCTCCACTTCAAAGCACCTCCATTTCAAAGCCTTCCTATTGTAAATCAGCTATCTGTTCTTTTGGTGACAATCCTGTTAGAAGCCTGACATCTCAAAAGCTTGAAGGAGCCCAGATGTTTTGCATTGCTGCAGAGATGCAATTACATCCTTAACCTCAAAAGGCCTAGAGGTGTCATGCCAAATATCTTACAAGTTTATTGCATCCCCAACATCTCATTGGGGCGAATGGCCATAACCCGATGAGATGGGAGAGATAAATATGGACTCTGTTCTGATCAAAAAATCATGAAGCTTGGGAGGGGGACATGCTGGTCATGTCTCCAAGCGATCATCATCTTTCGGCAACCAGGAAGGACTGACGCTCTGCGTGTTAGGACCAAAACCTGGTTCTTGGTAACTATAAACCAACTAAAACCTTGCATTTGTTACTCTCTTGGAAACTTTGCCTATTTTGCCTGAAACTTAAAGAACTACTGTGAAGTTAGAGATTGCTAAGATTTCTTGTTTTTATGCTATCTGCCTCACAAATAATTTCCTTTCTGTAACGAGCACATTTTATTAAATAAACTTATAGACTTTATACTGAAGTCTGAGAAACCTTTTTTTTGGGTCTCAGGGCTAAATCCAAGTGCCTGAGTGTGTGTGTGTGTGTGTGTGAGAAACCACCTACCCTAGTGTTTTGTGGCAATAAGCCTCCCCTGGCAGAAGCTCTACTCTGCAGGGACGGTTTTTGCTTGTTTTGACTTTTGGGAAACTGGCTGGGGAAGAGTAGCTCTCAGCTCATCCCTGGGAAAGCCAGCCTTTTGGAATTGAGAGCTGGTGGCGATATACCTGTACTGCGCTCAAAGGGGGAATCCTGGGGCTCAGTAAGGGATTTAGGTTTCCTTAGGGAAACATTTAGTGACTTTGAACTAAAGAGGAACCGGCCTGCCGGAGAGCAGACCGAGTCTCCTCGACAAGGTAGCAGAGTCTACCCGCATTGTGCTTTAGGGGGAGTCCTGAAGCCCAGTGGGAAGTTTGGCAACTTTTGAATCAAAGAGGAACCGGTTTGCTGGAGGGCAGGCCGGACCTCCTCGACAAAGAGTTCCATGGAGTTATGTATTTTTGATGAAGTTTACAATACTGTTTAATGCCCTCTGAGAACCTGAGAATGAGAAAGGCCAGTTATTGATAAAGACCAAAACTCCATGGAACCCATCTTCAAGGTGGTACCAGGTTACGCCAACACCGTTGTCCTCCAATCGTTTCTTATACAGAAGTCCATCATCCAGAAATACGTCAAATTGACAGGTTAAAATATAAGCTTCGGGGAGTCTTTGAATGACAACATCTTCTGCTAACAGTGGGGATAATGTTGTCTCAAAAATAACTCCGACTTCTTCATATGTGTGGACGGAATCAGAAGAGGGCTGTGGAGACCTGTATCTTTCCAATTGAAACTCTTTAGGGAGATTTTCTGGCCCCAGCCATCTACTATACTTTAGTCGTGTCTCTTGAGGAACGTGCCAACCTTCTAAAATGTCCTTCACCAAGGACATATCCCTCTGAAGATACTCAAGGCCAAATTCCACAACTTGTTCATGGAAAATAGGGGGAACATGACCGTTCCTTTGATAGGAAGGCAAATTGAAGTCCACACATTGGAGATAAGGGTAGATCAGGATCTGAGCCCGTACTTTGGGGAGATCTGATCTATTCGCCAGGTTCTGACAAACGGTAGCAGCTATTGTGCCCCCACTACTATCCCCACTAACAATTATCAAAGCGGGATTGACACCATACTCTTTGGCATTCTTCATGAAATATGTTGCAGCAGTAAGGCAGTCCTCGAACTGGGCCGGATAGGGATGCTCAGGGGCCAAACGATACCTAAAGTAAGGAGACAAGGACAGAATTGTTTCATACGTATCTGAGGCCTAGCTGACAACAGTGAGCTTCTATTGCCATTATGTGAGCTGCTGTGATGAAAGGGAATGCTCACTAACATTCTAACATCTGGGAAGGAAAGGGAAAGGGCTACACTACAGATTGCAAAACAAATGAACAGCTTCCGCATGGCAAATGCAAACCGTATGATCATTTGGAAAATCCACATCTTTGGTTAAGAGTTATACAGTGGTAGGTCATCTTACAACAAAGACTGTTACTGTATATGGAAAAAGAAATGCTGGATGTTCAAGCTGGATTCAGAAAAAGAAGAGGCACTAGAGATCATATTGCAAATTTATGTTAGTTACTGGAGCATATCAGAGAATTTAAGAAGAAAAACATCTTGCGTTTCATAGATTACAGCAAAGCTTTAGACTGTGTGGATCATGAAAAGCTTGCTGCTGGTGTTAATGAATAGGGTTGCCAGGTCCTACCTCTCCTCCGGCGGGAGACTTTTAAGGCACATCTCGGGATCGCACGGCAACGTGTGGACGTGCCGATGCGCGTGCGGGTCACTTCCTGTTTACAACCGGAAGTCCCGCCTTAGTTTGAGTGGTATAAGGCCCCTTGCGAGGTGGGACTTCCGGTTGTAAACCAGAAGTGACCTGCAGTAGCATGTACGCGCGTGCACGTTTGCCCGCCAACCGTCAGCTGGTTGGCGGGCAAAGGGGAAAATTGCTGGGGGTATGCCTGCCATCACTGGGCACCTGGCAACCCTAGTTAATGAAGAAGATGATTATGTGTAAAGTGCAGTTCGGGTTGCAGCTGATTTATGGCAACCCAGTAGGGTTTTCATGGCAAGAGACTTACAGAGGGGGTTTGCCATTGCCTTCCTCTGCAAAGCGACCCTGACATTCCTTGGTGGTCTCCCATCCAAGCACTAACCAGGGCCAACCCTGCTTAGCTTCTGAGATCTGATGAGATCAGTCTAGCCTGGGCAATCCAGGTCAGGGCAATGAAGATTACCCCCCCCCCCATCATGCTGAAATGTTCACTTACCCAACAGCCACCACAAGAGAGTTGCTCTCCTTGGCAATGCTACGGCACACTCTTTCATAGGCATCTAGGAAGAATCCACAGGAACATTATAGTAAGAGTTACAACAATAACGTACATTGGTGCATACATATGAAAGTGGATGCATGCACAAGTAGCTAAATATGGAAAGGGGGAACTAATGTATCTTGGAGGCAGTTCTTACACTTGTCCTAATGAGGATCCTGTTTCCCACCGTGGATCACATGCACCTCTTTCTTCACCCGTTTCACCTATTTGTATCAGTATTGTCTACTCAGACAGGCAGCAGGGATCTTTCATATCACCTACCTGCCTAGTTTTAATTGGAGATGCCGGGGATTGAACCTGGAAACTTCTGCAAGCCAAGCAGGTGCTCAACCACTGAGCCACAGCCCCTTACACTTAATAAAACCTGGTGCTAGGGTTGCATGTTGCTATTAGTTGCTACCTTCGCTTAAACAGAGTAGTGAACATTCAGCTGTGCAGATCATCCTTTTAAGAAAGACTAGTACAACTCACATAATGGTTCCTAGTTAGGGTGCTGGTTAGGGTTGCCAGCCTCCAGGTCCTAGCTGGAGATCTCCTGCTATTACAACTGATCTCCAGCCAATGGAGATCAGTCCACCTGGAGAAAATGGCTGCTTTGGCAATAGGACTCTATGGCATTGAAGTCCCTCCCCTCCCCAAACCCTGCCCTCCTCAGGGTCTGCCTCAAAAATCTCCCACCGGTGGTGAAGAGGAACCTGGCAACCCTAGTGCTGGTCCAGTAAAGAACTAGGACCAGGAAAGCTGCTTATTGCTGCTCAAGATGCGCCTGCCCATGCCTGCATAACCACAGGCGGCCTCTCTTCTTTATCAGACACTCTACTTTCTGTTTCTTACCTATGCTTCCATACAGGCCAATCCCACCATGACAGTAAAGGACTCCTCTCCATCCTCCGTCACACGAACCCCTTGGTTGGTACATTCTGACTGGTACGCCATCAAAGGTCAGGTTTTTAATGGAGAGTTGGGGATCCTTCAGAGGTGGGATTCCAGCCATGACAGACCTCAACAGGCCATAGCCAGTACACACACGCATTTTCTTCAAGATGTAGGCCTGTTGGCAAAGCACAGAAGGAGCTGTCTTACTGGATCTGAGATTACTCTGTAATCATCAGATTATGTTTATTCATATCACGGGTCACACTGAAAAGAGGACGGTGGCCGGCCGCACACCGCTTTTTAGAGGCGCGGGGCGAGGTCGGGGGTCAGGCAGCCACCTGAGGTCACTCCCCCCGCCTCCCCAATTGCCAGGAAGACTGGGGCTGCGGGGTCTCGTGGGATGAGCGGCACCCCCCCCCGCCTTGATGGCCCCCTTCTTCTCCCAGGAGCCGCCCGTTAAGTCCACAATGCCCGACCTGTTTATTCAGGTCGAGTTTCTTCTGGAAGCTACCACTAGAAAACTGGGGAAAGGCTGGAGGAGCTCTCTCTTTTTGTTCCCTTTCTGTTTGCTCATGCCAGGATTTAAGAAGAAGAATTGGTTTTTCTAGGCTGACTTTCTCTACCACTTAAGAGAGAATCAAACCGGCTCACAATCACCTTCCCCTCCCCTCAACAGACATCCTGTGAGGGAGGCAGGGCTGAGAGAGTGTGACTAGCCTAAGACCACCCAGCTGGTTTCATGTGGAGGAGTCGGAAACCAACCCAATTCAGCAGATTAGCCTCCACCACTCATGTGGAGAAAAGGGGAATCAAACCCTGTTCTCCAGATTAGAGTCCACAGCTCCAAACCACCGCTCTTAACCACTACACCACACTGGCTCTCAAGCTTTACTCAAGCTTTGATTTCAGACATCAGAACAGCTGATCTGGGAGAAACAAAGCAAGCAGATCAACCTTATCTGGGACCTCACACTAACTAGGTAGAACAGCAGGAAGCGGAGCAAAACAATTGGGAAGAATACTTCTTGCACATCCCCCCCCCCTTCTATTTCTGGGCCTACCAAAGCTAAATATTTGCTTTTTTTAAAAAAAGAAAGAAATGAAGGCTGAGAATCTGGACTGCCAAATGAGAGCTGCATGATATGCTTAGAACCCAAAGAATTGTAGGTTTAGGGATGCATGAAACAATGGCAGAAGTAATTCAGGTGGTTGGGATGCTTGCAGTACCATCATAACCCCAGTCCCACCCTTCTAACCATGTCGACTTCCATGGCATTAGAAGTATGTAAATTGTATCAGGATTGCAATGTTGGGACTGCCGTAGACTTAAAGGCGCCGATGAAGCTAGTTGCAGTGTAACTATTGCATAACTCTATTAGAGATGCTACCAGAAATTCAGGTAAGTTAAGCTTCTTACTGGTACCCTCTTGTGGGGGCTCATAGCAGAAGATGGGAGGGACTATTGCAGCCAATTCCTTACCGGTAATAGATACCAGTTCACTTTCACTCCTGGCTGCTACTGAGTTTTGTGGCCATGTCTTAGTTCAGAACATTCCTATTTCTGACCAGCATCCTATCTGCTCGGGAGAAATCTGCAGTCATCACATTTCTTAACCGTGCCGAAGAAATCTCGTCAATATAGTACTGTTAAAAGGGATGTCTGTTTTGGGGGTCATTTGTGGTAGCAATTAAAATTCGCTCAGAAAATTGGGTAGAGTCAATAATTTTAAATCCTAAGTTATTAAAATATTTGGCCTTTTTTTTAGGGAGAGAATATTTTATCTGAATATTTTAGTAATTGCTTGTTTTCTATTTATAGTGTGTTTAAGGCATGTTTGTTCTCTTTTGCTAGCAATCGCTGTATCAATAAACTGAACTGGGGTCATTTGTATATAACTTGCTATGATGTATCACTGACATGTGCATGGATGACCCCGGAAAGATGGAAGGTTGAGTCGACCTTGAGGTGGGCTACATAAAACCGACTTCAGTAACTTATTTGCTGCAGTACATATATGCAAGACAATATAACATGTGTGTGTGTGTGTGTAAAGTGCTGTCAAGTTGCAGCCGACTTATGGCGACCCCTTTTTGGGGTTTTCATGGCAAGAGAGGAATAATCAAAACATTAATGAACCGTGCAAGACGGATCTGTGAACCACAGTTTCTCAAGGAAGAAATTAATCATCTAAATCACACACTGCTAGCAAACGGCTATTCCAGAAATGAAATCACAAGGGCCAATAAACCAAGCAAAAATCAGAAAACTCAGGAAAAACAGTCTCCCATAGGAAAGGTATTCTTGCCATTTATTAAAGGAGTCACTGATAGGATAGAGAAACTTTTGAAAAAACTTAACCTACAAACAGTGTTTAAACCCACCAAGAAAATACAACAGATGCTACGATCAGCAAAAGACAAAAGAGACCCCCTCACCTCGGCAGGAGTATATCGTATACCTTGCAGCTGTGGACAAGTTTACACCAGGACAACAAAACGCAGCATACAAACAAGGATAAAAGAACATGAAAGATACTGCAGACTTGGCCAACCTGAGAAATCAGCAGTGGCTGAACATGGACTGACACAAAAAGGACACAGGGTTCCAAGACACTGAAAGACTGGACAATTCTACCAACTATTTTGTCAGATTGCACAGAGAAGCCATTGAAATTCATAAACATCAGCACAACTTTAACAGAAAAGAAGAGAGTTTAAGAATGAATAAGGCTTCGCTTCCTGTCCTGAAAACCTCCAGACTAACAAAGACTACAGTCAACAATAGCCATGCAGATTAGCTTTGGATTTCACACATCAACAGATCACTTCAGGATACAATGGTTCCATATTAACATACCACACCCTCATTAGCACATTATCTTGATACTTACAGGACAATGATTAGCACATACCTTGATACTTTTTGCAGGACAATGATTCAGCTCAACCAAACCCCTTTCTGACTATGTATTACTCTTCCTACACACTTGACACTGAGAGACACTGTCCTTCAGTTACTCCTCTGAAGATGCCTGCCACAGCTGCTGGCGAAACATCAGGAAAGAAAATACCAAGACCACGGTTACACAGCCCGGATAACCTACAAGAACCAATGAACTCTGACCGTGAAAGCCTTCGACAATATAAAGAAGGCATCTTCATACATCACTAGCTCTCCATATTCTTTAGTATTGTAAAGGGAAAGCTGTTGGCTAGGGGGAATTGCGGTAAACTGCCTGGAAGGAATTAGGTTGACTGTTAGCATGTATATGTTCTTAACTACAACAGCTTGACAATCTCAAAAGCATGAACGTTTACCTCAAAACTGTGGTTGAATCATGGCAAAAACAAGCTCTTTAACAGAAGTGTAATTTCAGCCCGGAGATGTGCAAAACAATTAAAAAAAATATATAATTGGCTGCTCTATTGTTAAGAGAATGCCCACCAAACAAAGATAAGCACAAAAAGCAATGGTGGACAATGACCTTTAACCACACAAAAAAGAAATAAAGCATTGACAGAAATAAGAAACAAACAACAAGAATATGATCCAGTAAACTATTCTAGAATAATACACAAGCAGCTTAGCTTTAAAAAATATAATGTATAAACTGTTCAGTTTAACTTCATTGCAAAAATCTCAAGATACTGAGAGGATTAGAAGACTTTGGGTTTCTGTGTTGTTAAGAATTGAGAAGGTTTGAATGGTAAGGTCAGACTACATCTGACCATTTTGATGTGCCACTACATCTGATCGTTTTGATGCGCAACCTGTACTCTGGACAAGAGGCCACAGTTAGAACAGAATATGGAGAAACAGAATGGTTTCCAATTGGCAAAGGTGTTAGACAAGGATGTATTTTATCTCCCTATCTCTTCAATCTATATGCAGAAAATATAATTAGGAAAGATGGATTAGATTTAGATGAAGGTGGAGTGAAAATTGGAGGGAGGAACATTAACAATTTGAGATATGCCGATGATACTACATTAATGGCAGAAAATAGCAAAGATTTGAAAGTATTGCTTCTGAAAGTTAAAGAGAAAGTGCCAAAGCAGGACTACAGCTGAACATCAAGAAGACAAAAGTAATGACTACAGGAGAATTACACAACTTTAAGGTTGACAATGAGGAAATTGAAATTGTTGAAGACTTTCTATTCCTTGGCTCCATCATCAACCGAAAGGGAGACTGCAGCCAAGAAATCAGAAGGAGATTGAGACTGGGAAGGGCAGCCATGAAGGAGCTAGAAGAGATTCTGAAGTGTAAGGATGTGTCACTGGCAACAAAGATCAGGTTAATACATGCCATCGTATTTCCTATTACTATGTATGGGTGTGAAGAAAGCTGACAGGAAGAAAGTAGACTCCTTTGAAATGTGGTGTTGAAGGAGAGTGTTACGGATACCATGGACTGCCAAAAACCAAATCAATGGGTTATAGATCAAATCCAGCCTGAACTTACCCTAGAAGCTAAAATGACTGAGGCTATCGTATTTTGGTCACATCATGAGAAGGCAAGAGTCACTAGAAAAGACAGTCATGCTAGGAAAAGTTGAGGGCAGCAGGAAAAGAGGAAGACCCAACAAGAGATGGATTAACTCAATAAAGGAAGCCATGGCCCTCAATTTGCAAGACCTGAGCAAGGCTGTCCAAGATAGGACATTTTGGAGGACATTGATTCATAGGGTCGCCATGAGTCAGAAGCGACTTGACAGCACTTAACACACACACAACATTAGACAGGTTGTTGTGTACATTTATAATCCATTTTGAATGACTGATCATTATATGTATTAAGTTGTTATTTTCTGATATTTGAGTCACTGCAATTAAAACCTTTCTTTTAATTAAAGATAGTGGGGACACGTTGAGCAGAGCCTTTGAAAGGGTTCTGAATAGTCATGCAAATTTGTACATGTTTGTATAAAAGACGATTCTTCAAATATCTTAAACCCCAAACCATGGAGATCTTTAAAGACAATGGATTGGATCCAACCAGCTTTTCTGCTAATCAAGAAGGAAAGAGGTGTTGTTCCCTTTGACCACTAGAAAAGTTTATGTTGGGGATCAGGGGACCTGAATGTACAAAAACCCTGTGGGACAGGGACAGTGGCAAGAAGAAAGAATTGGATTAGGGCTGTTGAAAAAAAAAGGGGTAAAATTCAGATTCGGCAAAATTCGGCCCATTTTGATTTGGGAAATGCCGGAGTCCGAACTCCCCCCGATTCGGATCCGTGGAATTCGGCGCCAAGTTCCAAGTTCGGGGAAAAATTCGACCAAATAAAGCCATTAAAAACACATTCGTGTGTCCTCTCCCATTATCTTCAATGGGCTGGGCAGCCTCTCCCATTGCTTCCAATGGGCTGACTTGTCATTCGTTTTAGTACATCTCTTTTAATGGCTTTATTCCAATGGGCAAAGGGGGGACCCCTTCCGGGCCCCATAACTCGGGGGCCCCTGACCCAATCTTCACAAAACTTGGGGGTTCTTGCAAGAAGGGTCACCTCAAGCTACGCTGAAAGTTTGGGGCCTCTACCTCCAAAAATGCTCCCCCAGAGCCACGGAAAGGTGTGAATGTGTTTTTAATGCCTTTATTCCTGTGGGTGATTTTAAGGGGGACCCCTTCTGGGCCCCATATCTCAGGACCCCCTGCCCCAATCGTCACCAAACTTTGGGGTTCTTGCAAGAAGGGTCTCCTCAAGCTACGCTGAAAGTTTGGGGCCTCTACCTCCAAAAATGCCCCCCCTGGAGCCACGGAAAGGTGCAAATGTGTTTTTAATGCCTTTATTCCTGTGGGCAATTTGGGGGGGACCCCTTCTGGGCCCCATATCTCGGGACCCACTGATCCAATGTTTACAAAACTTGGAGGTTCTTGCAAGAAGGGTCACATCAAGCTACACGGAAAGTTTGGGGCCTCTACCTCCAAAAATGCCCCCCCAGAGCTGTGGAAATGTGTGAATGTGTTTTTAATTCCTTTATTCCTATGGGTGATTTTGGGGGGGACCCCTTCCGAGCCTCATAACTTGGGACCCCCTGCCCCAATCATCACCAAACCTGGGGGTTCTTGCAAGAAGGGTCCCCTCAACTATGCTGAATGTTTGGGGCCTCTACCTCCAAAAATGCCCCCCAGAGCCGCAGAAAGGCACGAATGTGTTTTTAATGCCTTTATGGTTATACTGCTGATTCGGAGCTCCCGAATTTGCTGAATGAATTTGGCAATCGCCCTGAACTTGCCAAATTCGGTTAGTTGTTTTCCTGCTTTTTAAAAATTCGGTTCCATCTGAACTAGAAACTGCCGAATCGGGGAAAATTCGGCTGTTTTTTGACAGCCCTAAATTGGATGTGATTCAGTGATAAATCTATCTGGATCCAACTTAAGAGCCAGCACGTTGAATTGTGCTCAGAACCTAAGAAGAAGAAGAACGAAGAAGAAGAGTTGGTTTTTACACCCTGATTTTCTCTACCTTTAAGGAGTCCCAAACCAGCTTACAATCACCTTCCCTTCCCCTCCACACAACAGACACCTTGTGAGATAGGTGGAGGTGAGAGACTTCAGAGAGAATTGTGAATGGCCCACCAAGGTCACCCAGCAGGCTTCATGGGGAGGAGGGGGGAAACCAACCAGGTTCACCAGACTAGAAGTCCTCCATTCTTAACCACTGCACCACGCTGGCTCTCAAGTGAACTGGCCATCAATGGAGAGTCTTGACCAGGTGAAATGTCTCTCGGAATTTGGCAGGAACGGCTGGAATGCCTTCCACGATGGAGGCAGAAGTTGCACATCGTCTGGGCAATTAATGGCTTGGGTCCATTGTCCACGCTGGTAACCTTAGCAATTAAAAATGAACTTACCAGACCAAAAGTCATGATCAACAAGCAGTGTAGGAACCTCAGTTGGAAGGGGTGAGAGATTCCGGGAGGCATTTCTGTATGGGAGACATGGTAGTGGACAGCCCATGTTACCAGCAGCAAAATCGCAGTCAGTAAAACGGTCCCCAGCAATGACAGAGCCCAGAGAAAATCCATCAGGTGTCTTCTTCTATGACAGGACACCTAGAAACTAACCAACTGTTCTGCACAATATTTAGAGAAACATGGAGGCATTGCTTTGTGTCATAGATCTTGAGATAAGCTAACTAATCCTACATGACTTCATCTGGAATACCGGTCTGTTCTCCCGCATGATTGATGACAAAGTGGAATTAATTTCGCTGGCATTTCTGTAGGCGGCTTCGTAATGATGGGTTCGAGATAGCATTCGTTCTTCTGTTGAGTTTACAAAATCAAGGCGAGTCATTGGGTGTTTCCATTGGGTAAAGAGAAAAGACTCCTCTGCTGGCTTCGTTTGACCTCCGTGGTACATCGGCAAACCTTTGCATATGCACAAGGGAGTGATGTTACTGTTGCTTTAGCATTCTCTCTTTCACTTACCTTCTTTGCTCCTATGACCCATAAGACCTGAGCAGTTATTTCTTAGAGGAAAATATGATGGGGAAATATGTGGCCATGGCCAATGTTATATTTGGATCTCTATTAGGCTTACCAAGTCCCTCCTGTCCTTCGGCGGGAGGTTTTTAGGATGGAGGTGAGGTGGGATCGTGCGCGCACTGTCGCACCGACATGATTACTGGGAGTTTGAGTGGTAAATGACCCTTTGTGATGCATTTTACAACTGGAAGAGCTGCATCGCAAGAGGACTTTTCTACTCAAACTCCCAGTTTTTATTTCAGGGGGCATTGGGAGTAAGGGGAACTGTTTTGGCAGACTGAGCTGCCTTTTTAGGAGGGCTGTTTTTAATGTGTGCCTTTTTATGTTGGCGATGGAGCCTTATGGTGATTTGTCTCCTTGCAGCCTGTTGATAAAGTGGAATATATATATATATATTAAATTAAATGTTATTAACATTTGCAGACTAAATCAATTTCCATCAATCCAGGAACAATTAAAAACAGCATAATAAAAGTCATACATTTTTCAAGGGGAGACATAACAAGGTGGATCCACATAAGTCTTACTTGTCTCCTACTACTGAGCTAGGCATTCACGTTGCTATAAAATCACAGGGGGGAAAAACCCATCTAATCCAGCACCTTGGCACAAGACAACATGAGTTGTCCCAAGGACTTTGCCACCACTGCAGCAAGCTGTCACCTACATAGACAAAGGGGACAGGAACTCTACACAAAAGTAATGCCTATTATTTGTTTATAGCTTGAAATGTCAAGTTCTCTTCCTGTCAGTGGTGGTGGTTCTTGGTTGCATAGATTATTAATCTCTAACAAATGGCCATTATTGCAAATATTGTGCTAGTAAACCATTTATAAAAATGTGTGTGTATATACACCTGCATAAATACATATTTATACCCTGTCTTTCTCAAAAAATCATGGCTGTTGACAAATGTCATATGTGGTAATATATACAATAAAATCACCAGAAACAGACATCGACATCAAGCAAATACTGATAAAGTGGGATATTGAATAGACAAATCATTCAAATCATTAGTCCACTCCACATAGGGTTGCCAACCTCCAGGTAGTGGCTGGAGATCTCCTGCTATTACAAGTGATCTCCGGGTGATATAAATCAGCTCCTCTGGAGAAACTGGCAATTGGACTCAGTGGCATTGAAGTCCCTCCTCTCTCAAACCCCGTCCTCCACAGACTCTACCCCCAAAATCTCCAGGTATTTCCCAACCCAGAGCTGGCAATCCTAACTCCACAGCTTTCATTCTCCAAGGCCTCAGATAAGAGTCTTTTTCGATCTCACATCTTGACATCCCGTGAACCGGGTGTGATTGGGATTGAACCCGGGACCTTCCCCCTACAAAGCATGCACATTCCCTTTCCCTGTAAGCCTGAGCCCCACAACTTTCTAGGCAGACTTGGACGAGGAGACCATGTTCTCCGCTCCAGGCTTTTGAGGAAGGGTTGGCTACCAATCAAAATGATCTAAACAAACACTAAAGATATTGCAACAATGTGTTTGCCTCTTGATGTTGTAATGTAAGCAGGCTGTCTGTGTACTCCTAAACAGACTCACACCCTTCTAATTGAATTGGCCTGAACAGCCTTAGAAAGTTGTAACTCTATTTAGGATTATAAGGTGAGGCCCTTGTAGGGTTGCGAGGTCCCTCTTCACAACCTGTGGGAGGTTTTTGGGACTGAGCCTGACGAGGGCGGAGTTTGGAGAGGGGACTTCAATGCCATAGAGTCCAATTGCCAAAGTGGCCGTTTTCTCCAGGTGAATTGATCTCTGTTGGCTGGAAATCAGTTGTAATAGCAGGAGATCTCCTGCTAGTACCTGGAGGTTGGCAACCCTAGCCCCCTGCCAGATACTGGGGGTTAAGCAAACTTCATAGTCATGGGATAAGAGGACAAGTTCTCTTATGGATTGAGAGCTGGCTGAAAAATAGGAAGCAGAGAGTAGGAATCAATGGTCAGTTCTCACAATAGCGGGATGTGAGCAGTGGGGTCCCTCAGGGATCTGTGTTGGGACCGGTGCTTTTCAACCTGTTCATCAATGACCTGGAGTTGGGGTTAAACAGTGAAGTAGCCAAGTTTGCAGATTACACCAAATTATTGAGGGTGGTTAAAACAAAATCGGACTGTGAAGAGCTCCAGAAGGATCTCTGCATACTGGAAGAATGGGCATTAAAATGGCAAATGAGATTCAATGTAAGTGTAAAGTGATGCATATTGGGGCAAAAAATTCCAGCTTCACATATACACTGATGGGATCTGTGCTGGCAGCGACAGATCAAGAAAGGGATCTTGGGGTGGTAGTGGATAACTCAATGAAGATGTCAACCCAGTGTGCAGCTGCTGTAAAAAGGGCAAATTTCATGCTGGCCATAATTAGATGAGGAATAGAGAATAAAACTGCTGATATCATACTGCCCTTGTACAAATCTATGGTGAGGCCACACTTGGAATACTGTGTACTGTTCTGGTCACCACACCTAAAAAAGGATATTACAGAGCTTGAGAAGGTACAGAAAAGAGAAACCAAAATTATTAGGGACTAGAGCAACTGTCCTATGGGGAGCGGTTAAGATGCTTAGGGCTGTTTAGCTTGGAAAGAAGGCAGCTGAGGGGTAACATGATAGAGGTCTATACAATTATGCATGGTTTGGAGAGAGTGGACAGGGAGAAGTTTTTCTCTCTCTCCCATAATACTAGAACGCGAGGTCATCTGCTGAAGCTGGAGGGTGAGAGATTCAAAGCAGAAAAAGGAAGTATTTTTTCACACGACGCATAGTTAAATTGTGGAACTCCCTGCCCCAGGATGTGGTGATAGCTGCCAACTTAGAAGGCTTTAAGAGGGGAGTAGACATATTAATGGAGAAGAGGGGTTTTCATGGTTATTAGTTAAAATGGCTACTAGTCATGCTGCATACCTATTCTCTCCAGTATCAGAGGAGCATGCCTATTATTTTGGGTGCGGTGGAACACAGGCAGGATGGTGCTGCTGCAGCCGTCTTATTCGTGGCTTCCTAGAGGCACCTGGTGGCCACTGTGTGAACAGACTGCTGGACTTGATGGGCCTTGGTCTGATCCAGCAGGGCCTTTCTTATGTTCTTCTTGGCCTTCTTTCAGTGCTGCTGAGTGAGCTACCATAGACTGTATGCCCTTAGCTCTCATATGGGAATTTTAAAAAACTAGAGAGCCAGTTTGCAGGCAGCTATAGGTTCTAAACCGGAAGTGACACTTGTGCATCTGGGCGCTTATGCACGTACATACACGCGCGCTTTCCGACAACAGCCTCCCACCGGAGGAGAGGAGGGACCTGGCAACCCTATCTGCAATCGTGTTTGTTTTGTATCTTTTCTCCCCGACCAAGCCCTATGGGGGGGGCGGGGGTCAGCAGGTGCATCGCACCGGGGCCCTTGGGCCCAGAGGGGGCCCAAAGAGGACCAAAGGGAGCCCAAGGCAACTCGAGAGTTTCCTGGAGTCCCATAAAAAGTTTGCACATGAACACCAGAATTTATATCTTATGTTGGCTTCGTGGTTTTATATATCCTTAACATTGTTGTTACATTGTGTTCTCAAGGTCTCCCACTAGGGGAAGCATGTACCATATAAAGATGTTCAAGTGTGCATTCTTCTCTCTGAGCCCTCTTATCACGCTTTATCATGTAAGAGGGAGTATAGGGGCACCATGCCTCAAATGCAGAAAATCAGTGAAACACTCCATTCCACCTCTCTCTCACCCTCTATACCATTTTTGACCATATGCTTAAAATCATTGTGGATAGCAGAAGAAGAGTTGGTTTTTATATGCCAATTGGTTCTGGTAGGTTATCCGGGCTGTGTGACCGTGGTCTTGGTATTTTCTTTCCTGACGTTTCGCCAGCAGCTGTGGCAGGCATCGTCAGAGGAGTAACACTGAAGGACAGTGTCTCTCAGTGTCAAGTGTGTAGGAAGAGTAATATATAGTCAGAAAGGGGTTGGGTTTGAGCTGAATCATTGTCCTGCAAAAAGTATCAAGGTAATGTGCTTATCATTGTCCTGTAAGTATCAAGATAATGTGCTAATGAGGGTGTGGTATGTTAATATGGAACCATTGTATCCTGAAGTGATCTGTTAATGTGTGAAATCCAAAGCTAATCTGCATGGCTATTGTGGACTGTAGTCTTTGTTAGTCTGGAGGTTTTCAGGACAGGTAGCCAAGCCTTATTCATTCTTAAACTCTCTTCTTTTCTGTTAAAGTTGTGCTGATGTTTATGAATTTCAATGGCTTCTCTGTGTAATCTGACAAAATAGTTGGTAGAATTGTCCAGTCTTTCAGTGTCTTGGAATAAAACCCTGTGTCCTGTTTGTGTCAGACTTGGGGCACAAGGGGTGTTACCTTCCACACCCTTTGTAAATGCTTCTGACTATTGCAAAAGGGACATTGTGAAATTTAACCCAAATTGGGGGAGTTGGTTTTCCAACCTCCAGGACTCCAAACCTAAAAACAGTGAGGTGCTTTGGGGAATCTAAACAAGAAAGAACAACACCCAATCTCAAAATGCAAATATGAAATGCAAAATAATAATACAAAGATAGATCAGTCACAATATCAAAAATGCAAATGTTATAGCTTTGTATTATTATTTTGCATTACATATTTGCATTTTGAGCTTGGGTGCTGTCCCCATCTTTGGAGAGAAGGGCCGCTTTGGCCATTGGATTCTATGGCACTGAAGTCCCTCCCCTCCCCAAACCCCACCCTCCTCAGGAGCCACCCCAAAAACCTCCTGCCAGTGGCGAAGAGGGATCTGGCAACTCAGGGGGGGGGGTGCATGACTTTGTAATGCATGTCCTTGGAACGACTGGTGTTTTGGGGATTATGCTGGTGCACACAGAAACAAAGGGGTTTTTTTTCTGGCTGCTGCCGAGGTGTTGATGTAAATAGTAATTGATTAAAAACTAAGCAGCTGACAATGTTGGGTGTCACAGAGCCTATGACATAAACGATACGCTCCTATGCTGAGTTGCTCCCGTCTAAAGAGAAAATGATTTGTGTATCATTTTTTTAAATAGTTTTATTGAAGTATGCAAAATATTACAGATATATGCACACACAAAAAATAGTACACAAAAAGAAAGAAAAAGTGAAATATAAAACAACACAGAAACTGACTTCCAACTCTCCTCATACACAACAGAATATTATATCAATTATTTCTTTTGTGAATAACACTTTAATTTTATCTGTTTTTCCTTTAGTTGTTATTTAGCTATTTTCGTTTTAAAAGTAAAGGTACAGGTCCCCTGTGCAAGCACCGGGTCATTCCTGACCCATGGGGTGACGTCACATCCCGATGTTTCCTAGGCAGACTTCGTTTACGGGGTGGTTTGGAAGTGCCTTCCCCGGTCATCTTCCCTTTACCCCCAGCAAGCTGGTACTCATTTTACCGACCTTGGAAGGATGGAAGGCTGAGTCAACCTTGAGCAGGCTACCTGAAATCGACTTCCGTCGGGATCGAACTCAGGTCATGAGCAGAGCTTGGACTGCAGTACTGCAGCTTACCACTCTGGGCCTGGGTCTCCTATTTTCGTCTTAGTCTACAATTTAGTAAGTTTTGGTTCTAAAACCTAGGGTCATTTTTCTATCCCTAAAATACTGATTTCTATATATTTTGACCATGATGATTTGTGTTTAAAAACTGAACAACCTTTACAACTCAGTGGAATATACTGTAGGGTTCCCCCACCACCACCCCACTCGACTCAACTGACAAGAGAACCGGTGTCAGTAGATGAGACCAATTATAACCTTTTTACAAAATTCACGACACTGTCCATCCCTCTTTTGGCGCCCGAAATTGAAAGCCAAGGACAATCAATGAAGAACAAGTTTCCATGGAATCCATCGGCAAGGTGGCACCAAGTCACAGGAACCCCTTCGTCCTCTAATCTCTTTTTGTACAGCAGTCCGTCATCTCTGAATATACAATATTCACACGTTAAAATGTACGTCTCAGGGAGCTGCCGAATGACATTGGCATCAGCGATAAGGGGTGACAATGTGGTCTGGAAAACCTCCTTGACTTCTTGGTAAATTTCTGGCGAGAAGACAGCCGGTGGCGGTGGTTTGTAGCCTCTGAGTTTGAATTCCTTCGGGATAATATCTGGACTCATCCACTTCCTCAACTTCATTTTCAAGTCCTCTGGAACATGGGAGCCTTCCTCCAAACCTTTTGCTAAAGATGCCTTTTTCCCTAAAAACTTCAGACCTAGTTCCACTATGTTTCTTGGGAAACATGGGGGTACAAATTTGTTTTGCTGATGGGAAGGTAAATGGCAATCGATGAATTGTGCAAGAGGATAAATCAAGATCTGGGCACGTACTTTGGGGAGGTCCGTTCTCTTGACCAGTTCTTGACAAACCACAGCTGCGTATGTTCCCCCTATGCTATCCCCACTAATGATGATACCCTTTGGATCCACTCCATAGCCCTCTGCATTCTTCATAAAGTGGATGGTAGCGGCAAGACAGTCGATGAGCTGTACAGTGTATGGATACTCAGGAGACAGACGGTACCTGTAAGAAACACCATGTGAATCCATTGTATCTCAGGCCCTCCACCACCCTGTAAGGGGAAATCTGACCCCTGTTCTTGGTCGTGGCACTGGCAGGGCCCCCAGGCATGCAACATGCTTAATCCACCCACTCAACCCTCCACCGCTCCAATCACTCCGCAAGGTTCCAAAGCCAGGTGAGTCATGAATGAGGCACCTGCTTGTGTAGGGCAGGGGTGAGGAATGTCAGGCCCGGGGGGCGTTTAAGGCCCGCAAAGTCATTTGATCTGGCCCTTTGTGGGTCCTGGCAGATCTCTAGCTCAGAAGGATCTAAGACTGGCGATCTGCCCCCTCTCGTGGACAGGAATAGCCTCTATTCAAGGCGGATGTGAGTCTCTTTTGCTGAGAAAAGGAACCTTTTTCCCCCCTTGCAGGAGAGTCATTAGCTATGGAGCTGCTAGGACCGCCCAAGAAACTGTGTTAACCCTTTCCCACCCGGGCTGTGGAGAAACGTATTCCCTCTGTACTACAAGAGGACTGGGGGCGGAAGTGGTGCCAATGTATGGGTTAGGGGGCAGGGCCAGAATGCATGGGGGAGGGGAGTTCTTAGCCAGTGTGTTCTCATTTCACCCCTGCAAGCAGAGGTAGCAGGAGCCGGCTGTAGAATCTGCCCCTGTCAATGCAGAGCAGGAGCCACCCAGCTGCTGCAACAGACCATCCTGTGCCACCAGGTGGGAGAGTGTGCCACTAGAACCAATGAGTGTGCCACTGGTTGGATGCCTGCCTGCTTGCCTGCACCAGGGGGGCATCTGGGGTAGCTGCCTGCTTGGGGCTTGGTCGGCTAATTTTTAAGATGATAATTTTGTATGGCCCGCGAATAGGGCTGTCAATTCGGTTCGGCCCGAACTGAAAATCAGCCGAATTTCCCTTGATTCGTCGGTTTTTAGTTCGGGAGGAACCGAACTCAAAACTGGCGGGCAACCGGGGGGGCTGAATTCAGTGAGTTCGGGAGTTCGCGAATAAATTCGGCCAATTCGGGGCCATCAGTAAGCAGCATAACCTTCAGTAAGCAGCATTCTCCTCCCCCGGCCAATCGGTGGCCAAGCTGGGTCTTCTTCTGGCCAATCAGTCAGGATTGAGTACTGGAGGAATCAGCTGATGTGTGGCCGGCCGGGGAAAGAGAGAGAGAGAGGGAAATCCTCATGTGTGTGTGAGGGGGTGCTTGTGCACATTCGCTCCTTTCCGTGGCTGCAGGGGGCGCATTTTTTGGGGTACCGACCCCAAACTTTCAGGGGATATTCAGACAGGTTTTCTTAAGAGACCATCCAAGTTTTGTAAACATTGGGTCAGGGGGTCCCGAGATATGGGCTCCCCCCCTTTTTCTTTCCATGGCTGCAGAGGGCGCATTTTTGGGTGTGCCGACCCCAAACTTTCAGCGGAGCATCAGACAAGGCTTCTTAAGATACCCCCCAAGTTTTGTAAACATTGGGTCAGGGCCCCCCGAGATATGGGCTCCACCCCTTTTTCCTCTCCCCCCTTTTCCATTTTAGTGGCTGCAGGGGGCGCTTTTTTGGGGGTGCAGCCCCCAAACTTTTATCATAGCTTCAGAGAATCCCTCTTAAGAGACCACCCAAGTTTTGTAAAGATGGGTTCAGTGGGGGCTGAAATATCGGCTCCCCCCTTTTCTCTTTCCGTGGCTGCAGGGGGCGCATTTTTGGGTGTGCCGACCCCAGACTTTCAGCGGAGCTTCAGTCAAGGCTTTTTAAGAGACCACCCAAGTTTTGTAAACATTGGGTCAGGGCCCCCCGAGATATGGGCTTTCCCCTTTTCCCTATTGGGATGAATGGATCACCCTCGAGAGATGGATTGGATACAAATGGAATCATATTGGATTACCCAGCCTCCCAGCCCCTCCTGCTGGAACAGAAGACAGCCACAGTAAGACCCCTTTGGGGGCTTTAATCTATATTTTTTCTTTTCTGTGTGTGTGTGGGAGGGAAAGCAGAGTCTGTGTGTGTGTGTGGGGAGGGAGCAGTTTCTGTGGGTGGGGGGGGGGAAGCCAAAGGGGGCTTTTGCCGGTTCTGCCTGGGGTGTGTGTTCCCCCTCCGGTCTCTCTCTCCCTGGTTTGAGGGGGGGGGCTTCATTTTTATTCTTCAGGTTTTTCCTCATTCATAAGATCAGTTAGGTTATTTTGATGCTTGCTCAAAACTGGTTTTCAAATGGTGACTTAAAGAATGCATCTGCCTGGTCCCAAGTCCAATGCAAAAGGAGAAATTCCACCCCCTCCTGCTCATTATGCATAGCTAGCTGCCTCTGTCCCTTTCCATGGTATGCAAACTCCCAGGTGTCAGGTGTTGCTTTGCACTGTTGCAAAGGTGTTGCATTGCGTGCTTGTGTTGCTTTGCAGTTGTATTGTTTTGCAAAATTCTTCACACCTGCCCCGCCCTTTGCATGTTTGCAAAGGTGTTGCTTTTCAGTTGTGTTGCTTTGCAAAGTTCTTAGCACCTGCCCGCCCTTGCTCTCATCAGCTGTTTGTCGGGGCCGGGAGCTTTGTGCGTGGGCGGCAAGCTCTGCTGAGAGATACACATTAAGGGTGGGGGGACCCCTTTCAGGGCCCATATCTCAGCCCCCCCTGACCCAATCTTTACAAAACTTGGGGAGTCTTTCAATATACGTCCTTTGAAGCTCTGCTGAAAGTTTTGGACCTCTAAGCCCCAAAATGCCCCCCCCCCAGAGCCGCAGAAAGGCGCGATTGTGTTTTTAATGGCTTTATTCGGCCGAATTTTTTTCCCGAACTTTGAATTCCCGCCGAATTGAACGGATCCGAAGTGGGGGAGTTCGGACTTCGGCACGTACCGAACCCACAAGGGCCAAATTCGGCCAAATCCGAACTGTACCGAATTTTTTTTTTTTGACAGCCCTACCCGTGAATGTTGTTATAAATATCCAAATGGCCCTTGGTGGAAAAAATGTTCCCCACCCCTGGTGTAGGGGGTGAAACCTTGATCAATCTGCGGCTTATCTCCTCCGGTTTATTTACGGTCAAAGACCCGCAACGTAGTTCTAGCCATATTAAAATTATCAGATATCACCATTACAATTATACAGCACATCTCTGATCCAAGGTGATAAATCCTTTGTCTAAATACATGACTTGTATTCTACTCCATTTTACAGGCAAGGACTCTCCTCATCACACACACCTGCATGCAATTTGTTAATATACAAAATTAGCAAAAAGGGGGGAGACTGTGGCTTAGTGGTAGAATCTCTGCTTGGCATGCAGAAGGTCCCAGGTTCAATCCCCAGCATCTCCAGTTAAAGGGACTAGGCAAGTAGGTGATGTGAAGACCTCTGCCTGAGACCCTGGAGAGCCGCAGCCGGTCAGAGTAGACAATACTGACTTTGATGGACTGAGGGTCTGAGACAGTATAAGGCAGCTTCATGTGTACATTTAAAACATCTAAATCTCTATACGTTAACTATTATTAATAAGAGTGTTTAAAATTTAAGCTACCTTCTTCTGTCTTATTGAGCATACCAGTGCACAAAATTTTGCCATTTTAAGGGTGGTTTCATTGGAACAGTTATCTCCTCTTGTGAAGCCATTGTTGGGATGCAGAATCATAGAGTTGGAAGGAACCACCAGGGTCATCTAGTCCAACCTCCTGCACAATGCAGGATTTCACAACTACCTCCCCCACCCACACCCCAGTGACCCCTACTCCATACCCAGAAGATGGCCAAGATGCCCTCCCTCTCATGAACTGCCTAAGGTCATAGAATCAGCATTGCTGACAGATGGCCATCTAGCCTCTGCTTAAAAACCTCCAGGGAAGGAGAGCTCACCACCTCCCACGGAAGTCTGTTCCACTGAGAAACCACTCTAACAGTTGAAAATTCTTCCTAACCCTAACCCTAACCCTAGACAAAATCTTAGGGTCATCTCCCTCAGTGACATCGTGTCCGTTGATTTTGTATGTCAAATTCCCGGGGGAAACCTGGTGCTTAACATGGTGAAGAAGGAGCATTCAGAATTTTTTAGTTACTCTCCTAGCCTCAAATGACCCATTAACATGAGTGTCTGGCAGGAACATTCAACACGACTGCCAGGCAGAAATGTACCGGCTGGATATTAGGGAAAAAATGTTGACAGTAAGAGTTGTTCAGCAGTGGAGTCAGCTGCCTAGGGAGGTGGTGAGCTCCCCCTCTCTGGCAGTCTTCAAGCAGCGGCTGGGCAAACACTTGTCAGGGATGCTGTGGGCTGATCCTGCATTGAGCAGGGGGGTGGGGCTGGATGAGATGGCCTGTATGGCCCCTTCCAACTATGATTTTATGATTCACTTAGCAATGTTTTCAAGAACACAGCCACAGTATTCAAGAAGATAGCACTGTATTGCTGATGTATTTTAAGTATACATGTTTTTGAACGGAGGGAAGAAAGTGGATTGGGGACGGGGGAAATAAATAAATAGAAGGTGTGTCTCGCTTTTTTCAATGTGGGAGTGTTTAATAAGTAGTTTGGAGATGCAGAGTTTTAAAAAGACGCTGGACCAGTCCATGAACTCTCGCACACAGGTGTCATCACAACCAACTTATGGTGACCCCAACATGGGGTTTTCGAGGCAAGTGAGAAACAGATGTGGTTTGTCATTTCAAGCACCGGTTTGTCATTTCAAGCACTGGTCCTGCTTCGCTTCTGAGATCTGATGAGATCTTGCTATACCAGGCTGACTTCCCTCCTGTATGAACGCTTATACAATAACCAAATCGGTAACAAGTATTAGACCAGACTTACCCGACAGAAACAACCACTGAGCCACTTTCCTTGGCAATAAAGCGACATGTTCGTTCATGGGAATCTGGGTAGGAACAAACAACAGAGTTCTGCGCATGCAGTATTTTCCAGAGGTTCACGTCCACATCGCTCAACAGTAGGATCAGTTTCTCACAGGGGCCATTTATTGCAAACCAGTCACGGCTGGTCTGGTGCTGTTTATCGGTTTATGCTGAAAAATGCATTTTTCACCTATCCAAAGAGAAGTGTATTGTCTGCACATGGAACTGCAATGGAGGATCCATGCATCAGTGGCTGAAATACTTCACCTCCTAGATCTCCTTGTCCCCAGAAGGGATGGTCCTGCTATGATCACAATGCTCCCCCAACTGTGTGTGTGTAAAGTGCCGTCAAGTCGCAGCCGACTTATGGCGACCCCTTTTGGGGTTTTCATGGCAAGAGACTAACAGAGGTGGTTTGCCAGTGCCTTCCCTCTGCACAGCAACCCTGGTATTCCTTGGTGGTCTCCCATCCAAATACTAACCAGGGCTGACCCTGCTTAGCTTCTGAGATCTGACGAGATCAGGCTAGCCTGGGGCATCCAGGTCAGGGTGCTCCCCCAACTACTGGTCACTACTGGTCACCAATATCACCCTAAGTATGCCTCCATGCCTTATTTATTTCTAAGTGAGACCGTTTGCACGATTATTTTATAGCATTAACAATTATTATTGACAATAATAATAAAGTGCCGTAAAGTTGCAACCAGCTTACAGAGAGCCGTCACAGAGTTTTCGAGACCAGAGATGAGCAGAGGTGGTTTGCTCTTGCCTTCCTCTGCACAGCACATGAACACATGAAGCTGCCTTATACTGAATCAGACCCTTGGTCCAACCAAGTCAGAATTGTCTACTCAGACCAGCAGTGGCTTTCCAGGGTCTCAGGCTGAGGTCTTTCATGTCACCTACTTGCCTAATTCCTTTAACTGGAGATGCCAGGGATTGAGCCTGGGACCTTCTGCATGCCTAATTCCTTTAACTGGAGATGCCAGGGATTGAGCCTGGGACCTTCTGCATGCCTAATTCCTTTAACTGGAGATGCCAGGGATTGAACCTGGGACCTTCTGCATGCCAAGCCAAGTGGCTCTACCACTGAGCCACAGCCCCTCCCTGTGACCCTTGCAACCCTTGCCTTCCTTGGTGGTCTCCCATCCAAATACTAACCATGGCCAACCCTGCTTAGCTTTCACGATCTGATGAGCTCAGGCTAGTCTGAGCTATTTGGGCTGCTAGGGACTCATGTTACACTGTCCCCCTTTCCTCACCCTGCTCTTCAACACCAGATCTGTGAACCCCACATGCAATTCCCAGAGACAAATTGTGCAACTCCCCACCCTCTTAATGCTCCATCCCATTTCAGCTAAGCCCACCTAAAAGCACCACGTTCTCCCTCTACAATCCAAATTTTCCCTTGAGAAATAGCGTAGCAGTCCTAATTCTCGAGGGTGTCACAATGAACACGATCCCTCTGCCCAAGGCAAATCCAGTCACTGATGCTTCACTTCTCGGAATAAATAGACAATAGGTCAGGAAGTTATAATGAACAGGGCGGATCAGATAGAACAAGTGATACACCTTTAAGCCGTTGCAAGCGGTACACCTTTAAGCCATAACAGAACATGATGTTCCCAAGGGCATGGTGGAATTGTAGTGCTCCCAAGGGCACGGTAGAATTGTAATGCAAAAACCACCCACACCACAGAAGTTGTGCTTCTATGATGCAATGGTAGGGGATAATGTAACCCATTGGCTCTTGGATATATCAGGTGTGTGAATAAGGAGAACTGCAGATGGTTACCAATGGCTATTGATGCAAGGCTGTTTCCTCATGGTCACCCCACCTACTACTTCAAGGCTGTGTTTTGATTATGCTTGCATTTTCCAACCATCAGCAGTCGACTCGCTCTCCCCCTGCGTTTCCACGTGTTTTCTGGAATTATGTTTAGACAGCATCCAGAAAACGCGGGGGAAATGTGCGGAAACACGCGGGGAGAGCGAGGCGACCTCTGAGAGTCAGGAAATGCAAGCATCACCCAAGCAAAGCCCCAAAGTAGTTGGTGAAGTGACCGTGTATAAATGGCCAGAATCTTCTGGAATTGCCGTTGTTCCTGTACATGTGATTGATGGCAATTGCACCACAATTAACTGCTGGGGAAACAAAACGTTGCCCAGAGAATGATAAAAATCAATGGCTATTGGGATTAAAGAATTCTCAGATGGAATTTTGAGGCCACCCCAATGCATCAGAGAACCCTGAAATGTTTTTGGTTGTGATCCATCCACTTAGTAGATAATCTAACTTCCTTACTCACCTTCCAAAAAACACCCCAGTTCTCTAGAGAAGAAGAACAGTTGGCTTTTATATGCAGACTCTCTCTACTACTTAAGGAAGAATCAAACCGGCTTACAATCACCTTCCCTCCCCCTCCCCGCAACAGACACCCTATGAGGTAGGTGGGGCTGAGAGAGCTGTGACCAGCCCAAGGTCACTCAGCTGGCTTCATGTGTAGGAGCGGGGATACAAATCCAGTTCGCCTGATTAGCCTCTGTCGCTCATGTGGAGGAGTGGGGAATCAAACCTGGTTCTCCAAATCAGAGTCCACCGCTCCAAACTACCACTCTTAACCACTACACCACGTTGGCTCCCCCATCCTGACATAAATCACCTTTAGAACTACCAGTCTATACCAATCACCAGCACATCCCTGAAGTCATTATCCTAAATAAACTTTAGAGTATATCTTTAGTTTTACCAGTGCTGCCCCACAGGCCAGCTCCTCCATGAATGAAGAGGATCCCTTTCCTGAGCTTCGCGGAAACCCCTTTTGGCCGGTACAGCCTCACTGTCACGCCTTCAAACTGGAGATTCTCAATGTGAAGCTTCTTGTCTTTGAGAGGTGGGATTCCATCCATTAACCTTCTCATAACGGTATGCTCATCACAGAGGCCAATCTTCCATGCGCAGTAGCCCTGGTTATATGGAGAAAACATAAAACATTGTTGCTTCGAGCAGAACTTCATGCAGACAAGAAAGGTCCCACTGCTCCATCTTGCTTTAAGGAAGAGTAGCCAGCGTGGAGTAGTGGTTAAGAGTGGTGGTTTGGTGTGGTGAATTCTGATCTGAAGAATCAGGTTTGATTCCCCACTCCTCCACATGAGTGGCAGAGGCTAATCTGGTGAACTGGATTTGTTTCTCCACTCCTACCCACGAAGCCACCTGGGTGACCTTGGGCTAGTCACACTTTCTCAGCCCCACCCACCTCACAGGGTGTCTGTTGTGGGGAGGGGAAGGGAAGGGATTGTAAGCCGGTTTGAGTCTCCCTTAAGTGGTAGAGAAAGTTAGCAGATAAAAACCAGCTCTTCTTCTTCTAGCTTGGAAAAGTATTTTCCTTTTTAGGAGTGGGTTATTCATGTTGGTAAGGTTATCACTCCCCACCACTAAGCAGAACGTCTTCTGTATCAGCAGTGGTGGAATCAGATAGGAAACAGAAGGAAGAAGAAGAAGAAGAAGTTTTGATATGCCAGCTTTCTCTATCATTTAAGGGAGCCTCAAAACAGCCTACAATCAGTTTCCCTTTCCCTCCCCACAACAGACACCCTGTGAGGTGGGAGGGGTATGGCATAGGAATGATATCCTCTCTCTCTTTCTCTCTCTCTCTCTCTCTCCACATCTTGGTCCTTGGTAGTTCTTACTTGTATCAAGCTACAATTATCAGTACAGGCACTGGCAGAATTTCATCGTCTAATTCAAGGAAGGGGCTGTGGCTCAGAGTGGAGCATCTGCTTGACATGCAGAAGATCCCAGGTTCAAACCCCAGCATCTCCAGTTAAAAGAGTTGCGTAGTAGGTGATGTGAACGACCTCCGCCTGAGACCCTGAGATCTACTGCCAAGTCAGAGTAGACAATACTGACCTTGATGGACCAATGTTCTGATTCAATGTACGGCAGCTATATTTGTTTGTGTGTACATATGCATTGTTGGCGACCACATCCTGAAGGTCAAGCTAGACATTACAGAGGCAACTACATGTGTTACTCATTTGCCTATACCATTCACATATAGCTGGAATATTTATTTGTTTCCAGCTTTTATACACCATCTTTTTATCCTTTTAAATTAGAAGGAATAAAACCAAGGTGTTCTAAACCCAGTTTGGAAACACGCCAATCCATTTAAAAAGGCAAACAATTGAAAAACTTATGTATATATGTGGAGCTATCAGTAAAAGAAGGAAATCTTGAATTGTTATCTCCAGGATATGGAATTCTTTGCCATAGGTTCAAACAGTAATAAAGCACAGTACAATAAGGACAGCTACACCCTGCTTAAAATTGCACTGCGTGATAGTTAAAAAACCATGTTCAAAGTTCCTCCATAATATGTCTTTTAATTTAGACTGGAAGGTGAACAAAGATGGTGCTAATGGTATCTTCGGAGGGCAAAGAATTCCATATCCTGGAGATAGCGATACAAAATTACCACATGACGGTAATGAGCCAAAGCCTCCCAAAAGCGTACCTTACACCATTTTGTCACATCTTTTTCTCCCAGCCCAGTTCCAAGACTGGAAGTCAACAAGGCTGATAAAAAAGTGTCTTGAGGAGATGGAGAATGGTGGATAAGGTAGGACAGAGTTTAGCTCCCTTCCCTTTTGATAATAAATTTGACAGCCACAATCATTTGGGGGAGAGGCTGTGGGTTAGTGGTGGAGCATCTGCTTGGCATGCAGATGGTCCCAGGTTCAATCCCCGGCATCGCCAGTTAAAGGGACTAGGCAGGTAGGTGATGTGAAAGACCTTGACCCTGGAGAGCTGCTACCAGTCTGAGTAGCCAATATTGGCCTTGATAGGCTGATGGTCTGATTCAATATAAGGCAGTTTCATGTGTGTTCATAACCCTTGCCTTGTAGGGAGGGGAGGGCAGACCCTGGATTAAACCCAGGTGGCCATGTTCAGTTTGACTATGCGTGAACTCATGAAGTATGATTTATCACCAGCCACTGAATTTTAATTCCCTGTATGTGTTAAGTGCTGTCACATAAAGCTGCCTTATACTGAATCAGAACCTTGGTCCATCAAAGTCAGTATTGTCTACTCAGACCGGCAGCGGCTCTCTAGGGTCTTAGGTAGAGGTCTTTCACATCACCTACTGGCCTAGTTCCTTTAACTGGAGATGCCGGGGATTGAACCGGGGACCTTCTGCATGCCAAGCAGAGGCTCTACCACTGAGCCACAGCCCCTCCCCAAAGTCAAGTCACTTCCGACTCATGGTGACCCTATGAATCAGTGTCCTCCAAAACGTCCTATCTTTAAAACCCTTCTCAGCTCTTACAAATTGAGTGCTGTGGCTTCCTTTATTGAGTCAATCCATCTCTTGTTGGGCCTTCCTCTTTTCCTGCTGCCTTCCCCTGTTCCTAGCATGATTGTCTTTTCCAGTGACTCTTGTCTTCTCATAATGTGACCAAAGTACGATGGCGTCAGTTTGGTCATTTTAGCTTCCAGGGTCAGTTCAGGCTTGATTTGATCTATAACCCACTGGTTGTTGTTTTTCTGGCAGTCCACGGTATCCATAACACTCTCCTCCAAAACCACATTTCAAAGGAATCCACATTTCAAAGGAATCTATTTTCTTCCTATCTGCTTTCTTCAAAGTCCAGCTTTCACACCCTAAACATTAGGAAGAACTTTCTGATGGTGAGGGCTGTTGGATGGTGGAATATGCTGCCTCAGAAGGTGGTGGAGTCCCCGTCTTTGGAGGTCTTTAAGCAGAGGCTAGATGGCCATCTGTCGGGAGTGCTTTGATTGTGGGATCCTGCATGGCGGGGGGAGGGTTGGGGTCACTGGGAATGTGGGGGGAGGTAGTTCTTAACTTCCTGCATTGTGCAGGGGGTTGGACTAGATGACCCTGGTGATCCCTTCCAGCTCTATGATTCTATCTTTGGGGTTGATTTTTGTTTCCAGTGACTGGCAAAGGTCGTTCTAGCCACAGTTATCATATATAACACCATACAAAGTTGATCTTTAGCTAGTTCAGCTGTAGTCCTGCTTCGCTATTTTCTGCCAGTAATATAGTATCATCGGCCTATCATCCAACCAGAAATGCAGAAAGTGCCTCTGATCTTTTGCTGCTTCATTCCCTAGCAGCCACAAAAGATAAGAGGCCGTTCCTGTATTTCTGGTCCACAAGCAGAGGAGAACAGGACCCACATGTTCACCCCCAGGTGAACTATTGTGATTGCAACCACGCAAGCTAAGCCTCTCTTAGCAGACGTCAATTGAATTAGATTTGTTTTCATCTTTCTCCAACCTGGACCGACAAAAGCAGGGCAATAAGATAGAATGCTTTCAGTTCTAGCAACAGAAACTAGAAGAATTGCATAAGCTCACCCTCAAAGAACAACGTCAAGCAGAAACGCAAACCCCTGTAGAAGTCTACTCCAAGCCAATGGCCCATGTGACCCCTCAGTTTGAGGGTCTTAGTGACCCCAAGATTAGTGAAATGGAATATGGTGACAGTGATCCAGTATCCCTAGAGCCTGAGATTGTAGTCAGAAAACCCAACGGCTTCATTGTACAGAAGATAGACACAATCTTGCCAGCAACCCAAGAGTGACTCCCACCCCCTTGCTTTTTTAAATATATATATATATATTATTAACATTTTAAACATTACAAACACTTAACCTACACATACACATTCACATACAGATTTAGCTTCTTCCAGGGAGGTCAGTTAACAATTCTAAATAACACAGTGGTTAATCAATACTCTAACTTGTATACATAATAACAAACTATTTTATCTTAACTATATTTCGTATAAGCCTTTTGCGCTACCAATCTTCTTATTCCAAGTTCCAAATTCTGATTTCTAACATTATAAACCATATCTGTTATTTCTGATTTATTCTCGTTTACCTTCCTACTTATATTATTATTCTCTCCACATTTATTATCTGTTTACAAATCTTCATTTAATCCTTACACCTATAACTCCTCAGATAGAGATATCTTATTTTAAACTCTCAAGTTGGCATAATCAAAATAGCACTTCCACTTCTTTTGAAATTCATCTATCATTTCCCCTTTCAACATGCTGGTTAATTTGGCCATCACTGCGTATTCTGCCATTTTTGGTTGCCATCTCTCTAAGGACTCCCACCCACTTCCATTAAAATCCTTTCATGGAATGTGGCCAGCTGGACTTCCAAGATTGGGTCACCAGGAGCTTTTTTTAAACAAAGCAGACGTATCCTCACGTCCCCGCACGGTGAAACAATTTCGGAAGCCCAAATCAAAAGCAGCCCACTTACTATTTCATAGACAGCCAGGGTTCCAATTTGAAGGAGCCTCATCTTCACAGGGTGGCACAACCCAGGAGGGAACTCGCACCAGAAGAAATAAAGATAAGCCACCCAAGCTGTCAAGCACAAAGAGCAAAGAGGAAACGCCACAATGGCCCCGGCCGTCAACAACAAAGCCTGCCAAAAACCCATCTGGGCATGTAAAGATGATCCGAGTGCAGAAATAATCTGTGACTTTGTGGGCTTTAAGGTTTGCGCTTCTGCGCGGTATATATTCATTGCTACAGCCAGGTCACACCTTTTTAATTATAGAGTGCACAGACAAACTAATTACACTGGGTGTTAGTTAGGGTACAATTGTTAATTAACTCTGACTTGGATAGCCTGACCCAGGTTAGCCTGACCCAGGTTAGCCTGATCCCGTCAGATCTCAGAAGCTAAGTGGGGTTGACCCTGGTTAGAACTTGGACGGGAGACCTACAAGGAATACTAGGGGCATAATGCAGAGGCAGGCAATGGCAAACCACCTTAGAATGTCTCTTGCCTTGAAGACCCTAGAGGGTTGCCATAAGTCAGCTGTGACTGGATGGCACACAGACACACAATTGTTAATTCGCTTTGACTCTGTTGGGGACCGCTGTATTATCTCTGGGTTTGATCTGGGCAAATCTAAGTTTTTTGAGGAGAATTAAGCACACATGTGCAGCTTTGGAACGAAAACCAATGGAACTTCAAGGGGCAGAATGTTATCTGAATCCTTCCCTTTAAGAATAGATATTTTACTTCTGGGCTTGGAGTGGGAGGGGGGCAATCATTTGATCCAAAAGAACAGAGGGGGGTGTGGATGGAAGAAATGGCAGACCTTTGGCTACCATAAAAGGATATTTCTCTGTAAGCTGTAATATGACGTGAGTCAGCAGTGTGCTGCGGTAGCTAAAAAGGCAAATGTGATCTTGGGTTGCATCTATAGAAGTATAGTGTCCAGATCATGCAAAGTGATGGTATCGCTTTACTGTGCTCTGGTTAGACCTCACCTAGCGTATTGTGTTCAGTTTTGGGCACCACAATTTAAGAAAGGTGTAGACAAGCTGGAAAGTGTCCAGAGGAAGGCAACAAAGATGGTGAGGGGTCTGGAGACCAAGTCCTATGAGGAAAGGTTGAAGGAGCTGGGTTTAGCCTGAAGCAGAGAAGACTGAGAGGGGGTATGATAACCATCTTCAAGTACTTGAAGGGCTGTCATATAGAGGATGGTGCCAAACTGTTTTCTGTTGCCCCAGAAGGTCGGACCAGAACTAATGGGTTGAAATTAAATCAGAAGAGTTTCCATCTAGACATTAGGAAGAATTTTCTAACAGTTAGAGTGGTTCCTCAGTGGAATAGGCTTCCTCGGGAGGTGGTGAGCTCTCCTTCCCTGGAGGTTTTTAAGCAGAGGCTAGATGGCCATCTGTCAGCAATGCTGATTCTATGACCTTAGGCAGTTCATGAGAGGGAGGGCACTCTGGCCATCTTCTGGGCATGGAGTTGGGGTCTCTGGGAGTGTGTGGGGGAGGTAGTTGTGAATGTCCTGCATTGTGCAGGGGGTTGGACTGGATGACCCTGGTGATCACTTCCAACTCTACGATTCTATGATTCAATTACTCCTGTACACTTTGCAGCATCTGCTATGGGCCAGAAGGTCACTGAATCATTTGTATTTGGCTTCACTGAAGAAAGTCAAATTGAGAATTTACTGAGTCAAATTTGTGCCTCACTTCAGAGGTGTCCCACGCCCAGGCTAGCCCCGGGCGCGGGACTGCCCGGCGGCGCACTTACCGGGCAGGAGGAGGCGAAGGGCAGCGCAATGAAGGGGGGAGGTCCGAAGCCAAGGAGGAGGGGCCGGGAAGGGAGCCCAAAAGCCCAGGCCCCTGTTTTACCTGCGGCCAGTGGGGGCACCTCAAACGGGAATGACCCCTGATGGAATGTGACTTGGGGCAAGAGGAAGCCTTCCACGCCAGCGGGGGACCGGGAAGAACAAGCCCTTTGGTGGTGGAAGTGAGGTACAGAGGCCGCCTCCTCCAGGCCTTATAGACTCGGGGTCCTCCATCTCTATGATCCTCACGGGCCTATTGCCCAAACACCTCCCGGTTCTTCGATGGGCTGCGGTCTCATGTTTCCATCGCCATGTGGAGCGATACCCCGTTGTTCGCCTCGCCATTCGGTGGAAAGGACAGGTCTATGAAATGGAGGCGGCCCGGGTCAAGGCACTGCCGTATCCCATGCTCATCGGCAGGGATGCCCCATGTTTTGCGGAGATGGCGTCAATGTTTCTGCGGCCTGAGGGCCAGACCCTCTTCGGTTACTAGTGTGCTGTGGGTTCGCCAGCCGGGGCTTCACGAGCCAGTATTGCTGAAGACTCGGATCCGGACGAGGGACCTTCGCGGGGGGCGGACCCCGGAAAGACCGCGCCAAACTGGGTAAGCGACCCTACTTTCCATATCGCCCAAGAGGAGGATTCCTCATTGGATGCAATGAGGGGCATGGTGGCTGTTTGGGAAGGGAAGGTGGTGGATGACCGCCGAGCCGCGAGGTGGCCCCAGATTCGGAGAGAGGGGGGTTTGTGGTTTAGACTGATAAAGCATAATCAGAAGGAAATCCGACAGTTGCTGGTACCCGACTGCTATAGGGAGCAGGTGGTGAAGCTAAGCCACGACCATACCTGGGCAGGGCACCAGGGGGTGAAAATACACGAGCCACGGCAGAAGCCCGTTTTTTTTGGCCCTCCATCTCAAGGGACATTAGACAATATTGTCGTACATGTCCTCAATGCCAGAGGTGGAATAACGCGGCTCCCCCGCGAGCACCCCTTCAGCCTTCACCTATAATAGCCACCCCATTTGAACGGATTGCCATGGACTTTATAGGGCCCTTACCACGTACCCCGCGCAGTTTTCGGTACGTGTTAGTGATTGTAGACTACGCAACCCGATACCCTGAGGCGATTCCGCTCCGCACCCTACAAGCGACCGGGGTAGGTTGAGCATTGATCTGCTTCTTTGCGCATGTTGTCTTGCCCAAGGAGATCTTGACGGATAGGGGTACATCCTTCACGTCCGCAATGATGCGACAGCTATGTCGAGCCTTGGGCATTCGACAGCTGTTTGCAGCGGTGGCCCACCCTCAGACTGATGGGCTGGTGGAGCGCTTCAACGGAACATTGAAGGCGATGCTCCAGAAATTGGCGGGCGAGCATCCGCACCAGTGGGACTTGTATATAGATCCCGTGTTGTTTGCAGTGAGAACCCCGCAGGCCTCCACGGCTACGCTCCCTTTAAGCTCCTGTTCGGAAGGAAGCCTCATGGTATTTTGAGCTTGCTAGAGGAAGGATGTGTGGAGACCCCAGCCGACACCGGGCAGCCAGTGCCCCTGTACATGAAGCAGCTACAAGAGAAGCTCGAGGTGGCTTGCGAATTGGCCCGAAGGAACTTGGAGGAGGCGCAAGCCGCTCAGAAAGAGAGGTATGATGCCACAACCCGCCAGCGGTGTCTGAAAGAAGGAGCCATGGTCTTGGTGCGTCATCGAGTGTTTGGGTCGGAGAAGGGAGATCCTTGGCGGGGCCCTTACAAGGTGGTGCAAGTCCTCGGACCTAGCTCTTACGTCATTCGGTGTGGGTCATCAGCCAAGCAAGACAAACATCTCCACATCAATGACCTCAAGGAGTGGTTCCCACGAGAGAGGGAGGCCAGCGAGTGTCATTTGGGGGAGTGTCCCTTAGAGCTTTCAACTGGAGAACTACCGTGGCAAGACCCGACCAGGGACAGGGAAGAACCCGAAATCGATCCGGAGTTGTCGGCCGCCCAACAACACCAGATCCGAGCCGTGCTCCGGTCCGTCCCCGGAGTCTTTTCCAAGACTCCTGGTCGCACAACCTGGGTGGAGCATGCCATTCGAACCCCCCCGGGCCAGGTGGCCAGAGCACCCTGGCGGCCGGTTCCCCATAAGCGCTGGGACACCATTCAAGAGGAGGTACAGAAAATGTTGAAACTGGATGTTATAGAGCCCTCTTGGGGCGCCTGGAGAAGCCCAGTGGTGTTAGTGCCCAAGCCGGACGGTTCTGTGAGGTTCTGCGTCGATTATAGGGCAGTCAATAAACTAGCCCAATTCGATGCATATCCCATGCCCAGGACGGACGTCCTGGTCGACCAGCTCAGTAACTCTCGATACCTCTCCGCCCTGGACCTCACCAAGGGGTACTGGCAGGTGCCCATGCGACGGGAGGATAAGGAAAAGACAGCTTTCGCCACGCCCTCTGGATTATATCAATTCCAGACCATGCCATTTGGCCTACATGGCGCGGCGGCCACCTTTCAAAGGCTGGTGGACCGGGTGTTAGCCCAGTGCCACGGATATACCCTCGCCTACATTGACGACATCCTGATCTTCAGTGCAGACTGGGCATCGCACATCCAACACGTGGAGGCCGTCCTTCGGGCCCTGAGCCAATCCCACCAAAAGTCGGCTAGGGTTTCAACGGCTGCAGTATCTAGGCTACATAGTGGGTACTAGCCAATTGCGGCCCGTACTGGCCAAAGTTACTACCTTGGAGAATACCCCACGCCCCCTCACCAAGAAACAGTTGAGGCGGTTTTTGGGGCTGGTGGGGTATTACAGAAAATTCATCCCCCATTTTGCCAGTCGGGTGGGGCCATTGACCGACTGCCTGAGGAAGGGACAACCCAATGTCATCCAGTGGGACTCTTTAGCCGCATTTGCGTTTCTTGACTTGCGAGCCGCCTTGTCTGACGACCCGGTTCTCCGGAACCCGGACTTTGAAAAACCTTTTACGGTCTACACGGATGCATCGGCGACGGGCTTGGGAGTGGTGCTCGCACAGGAGCATGGCGGCCAGGACCTTCCGGTGTTGTTCTTGAACCGGAAACTGCGGCCAGCGGAACGCCACTATGCCACTGTTGAGAAAGAGGCTCTGGCGGTGAAATGGGCGGTGGGGGCTCTACAATTTTACTTGTCCGACAACCCCTTCATTTTGGTGATGGACCATGAACCCCTGTTGTGGATGGCGCGAATGAAGGATCACAATGCCCGGATATTACGTTGGTACCTGTCCTTGCTTCCCTTTAGGTTCGTCATCCAACACAGCCCGGGAAGACACCATGTTCCGGCGGATTACATGTCCAGGGTGTTCGAGGACAGCGATCGGGAGGCTTCGGCTGCATCGGGGGGGGGGTGTCCCGCATCCAGGCTAGCCCCGGGCGTGGGACTGCCCGGCGGCGCACTTACCGGGCAGGAGGAGGCGAAGCCGGATGGGGAAAAGGGGGCAGGGCCGACAGTGCCACAGCCCGCGGGAGCCCCGGGAGAACTGCCGGCCTGGCCGGGAGGGCTGGGGCCGAGCGACTCGGCAACGCCGCCCGGTATTGGCAGGGTTTGCGGGGCGACGCCTCCGCCGGCCCAGGCACTGTCCCCCGGCAGAGAAGGAGCCGGGCGGGGAAGGGCCGGAGGGGCGAAGGGACGGGAGCGGGAGCGGCAGAGCACGAGCCGCCGATCAGCTGGGGCGGGGCCGCAGTCCTCCTGAGGGGGAGGGCGGATGGACGGAGCTGCCAGGGGCTGATTGGTGGAGCCCCTGTCAGACAGGAGGGGAGGTGGGAAAGGGGTGGAACCCCGGAGGGCCTGGCTGGCTATATGACGGGGAGGGGGTGGAAGGCCAGGGAGGGAGCGGTGCCGGGCGTCCCTGGAGCTGGTGTGGCTCAGAGGAGCAGGAACGGACCGTGGGCTGAAGAGGAGGAAAGGAAATACTCTCAGGAGGCCCATTCTGAGGCCAAAGGAAGCCCTCTCCAAGTCAAGCCGGCCAGGCCGCGGGGCTAAGAGGCGGGGCCCGAGGGGACGGATCCTCACAAGAGGATATATAATACCCTGTCTTTCCAAGTAGGTCATAATGAGAACATGACTAACAACACCATGGAGAGATATGAACACTGTCATCCGTGCTGTGCTTCCTTCCAGCTTGGGCTCCTGTCATGTGTTTGACATGGGGCATACCCCAAGGTATTTTGCTGGAAAAGGCCTTTAAAAGGTCCCTTAGGGCAGCTTTTAATATTATTGAATGAATTTGAGCCATGCCTGTGATTGTTTTAATATGACTGGGCTGTAAAAGGTAAAGGTCCCCTGTGTAAGCACCAGGTCATTCCTGACTCATGGGGTGACCTCACACCCCAACGTTTACTAGGCAGACTTTGTTTACGGGGTGGTTTGCCAGTGCCTTCCCCAGTCATCTTCCCTTTACCCCTAGCAAGCTGGGTACTCATTTTACCGACCTCGGAAGGATGGAAGGCTGAGTCAACCAACTTGGGCTGACTCTCTTCTAAAAGCCAAGGACAGGGAATTTTGCAAGATATGGGCCACCACTGAAAATGTCCTGCTCTGACTTTGCCTGCATTGTTAAGAGCACACAGAGCAGGAGATCAGATCTATACCTCAGGAGTAGGTTTGCATGGGGGTGGGCAGTCTTTCGAGTACCCTGTTCCCAGGTCACTTAGGGCTTTGAAGGTCAGCCTGATCTTGTCAGATCTCAGAAGCTAAACAGGGTCGGACCTGGTTAGTACTTGGATGAGAGGCCCTCAAGGAAGTCCGGTGTTGCTATGCAGTGCCAGGCAGTGGCGAACCACATCTGAATGTCTCTTCACTTTAAAACCCTACGGGGTCACCATAAATTGGGGTCAACTTGATTCCAATTTCCCCCAAAGATCAACACTAGCTCCTTGAATTGGACCTAGGAGCACATAGACAACCGGTAGGATCATGTGATCACAGCGGTCAGAATTCTTACAGCTGTGTTATGAATAGGGTTGCCAGGTTCCTCTTTGCCACCAGTGGGAGGTTTTTGGGGCGGAGCCTAAGGAAGGGTGGGTTTAGGGAGGGGAGGGACTTCAGTGCCATAGAGTCCAATTGCCAAAGCGGCCATTTTCTTCAGGTGAACTGCTCTCTATTGGCTGGAGATCAGTTGTAATAGCAGATCTCCAGCTAGTACCTAGTTGGCAATGCTAGTGGTGGAGGGAGTGTCCGGAACAGCATGTCTCTGGCTTTGCGGCTGGGTGCGACTGGGAAAGAGCAGCCCTTTCCAAGCCTGGTAGTGGTTGTGCTGTGCATCTGGCGAGGGGGCTGGGGCTGGGTGCCTGCTAACGCATCATGTGCAGGCGATGATAAACAAAACTGGCATTGGATGCCTGCTCTCTTTGGAGTCAGGGTGGGTCAGCCAGAAAAGGCAGCCGCGGACATGCTGCCTTAGCACAGTCTGCCCATTTATATATTTAGCATATTTAAATATTTATGCAGATCAATTTAATTATCATCCAGTCTTTATTGCTTTAGCAAAAAAAAAAAAAAAAGCTATAGGAACAATACAGAACAAGGTGGAAATTCCGCCAAAACAGAATCAATAACATTAAAAAAAATAGTAACATAATCAATTCAATAAAGCCGTTAAAGCCAAATTGTTGTTTCGTGTCTTCCTTGGATGGGCGCTTGGGCAAAAATCATACGAAACATGTTGGTATTGCAAGCTGTCAGTTGCAGATCAATATACAATATACAATACAAATACCTTTATTGGCATATGATATAATACAGCAGATCGTCCATACGGATAATAACTGTCAGAGGAAACAAAAACATATTAAAAAGCCATCCATCGTTAAACCTTATCCAATCTGTTTTTGATTATTAAGCTTAAGAAAACAGCTACTTTTTCAGTTATTTCGGGTGATAAATCATTAAGGAGATGATAGATTTTGAGGGCTTCCGAGTGGCCTGATATATTAGCTAAGGTAGACTCGAGAAGCTAAGATAGAATCGAGTTTCAGATCATGAGCATGTGAGATGGACATGCAGTTGGGCCAAAAAATACTGGCTATCCATTACAGATTTTGAAAAAGGTGGATTAGATAGGCATTTCCCCTATTCCTCTGAGGTCTTGCTAATCTATATACCCATGTTTCTGAAAGTATTTCAAAATATGATATTTCATCTGATAACAGCCGCTAGAATTACCTTTGCGAGATACTGCAAGTCAGATCATATTCCACCAATGGAAGAAGGGATCACGAAATGTAATGAAACCTTTTTGGTAATCAAATTGACATTCTTAAAAAGAGGGAAGGATATACCTCAATTTAATATAGTCTGGTAAACCTTTTTTCCCCAAGAGTTACTCAACAGATATAAGTCAGTGGAGTAGAAAGATTTCAGCAGAATGTTATTTCAAACATTTCTGCAAATATACTGTATTTATGTTAATTTATATATGCATTTATTTATTCTCTCACATTTGTAGCCTGCTCTCATTCCCTGCCAGGCTGGGCTCAGAGGTACACCATGCTGCCTTCCCTCCTATTTATTATACAATCTTAATTAAATAAGGTTATTTATTGCTGATGTAAGTCAGTGGAGTAGAAAGATTTCAGCAGAATGTTATTTCAAACATTTCTGCAAATATACTGTATTTAAGTTAATTTATTTATGCATTTATTTGTTCTCTCACATTTGTAGCCTGCCCTCATTCCCAGCCAGGCTGGGCTCAGAGGTACACCATGCTGCCTTTCCTCCCATTTATTATACAATCTTAATTAAATAAGGTTATTTATTGCAAATCATCTGCGTACATTTCTCCTTTGGTTTGAATGCAAAAACAAAATTGCGACGATCCTCTGGGACGCACTACATACAAACCCAGTAAACTGCCTTCCTGAAAGATCTAGATCCAGAAAGCATGCATCTGGTAAGGAATTGAGGTTATACTTTAGAAGGTTCCTTTCAGCTGATACATGATGCACAGTGAGAAAGACAGAGGGGGGGGGCAACGAGTCTAGTAACCTCTGTTACTCAGTCTAGTAACTTCAAAAGCAAAATATTCATATGACGGAGACTTTAAATGCACCTGGAAGGGATCGACAGAAAGCAGAAGCCCACCACCAATGGTTTAGGGAGGTGTGGCCCCAGCTGGGTGGTAACCAATCAGGGCTGGAGATGGGCACCCACCCTTCTCTGGACAGTTGACTCTATCAAGGGTTCAGTATAGGTTCTTCTAACCATGCCATGGGTCCCATACTAGGCAAGTCTCTAGACTTGGAGCACAAGGGAGGTTACCTTCCACACCCTTTGTAAATGCTTCCGACTATTGCAAAAGAGACATGGTGAAATTTAACCCAAACAAAGGGATGCACGACCTTGGAACGACTGGTGTTTGGGAGTCATGCTTTTGCATGCAGAAACAAAGGAGTTTTTAGGGCTGCTGCAGAGGTGTTAATGTAAATAGTCATTGTTTGAAAACTAAGCAGCTGACAATGTCGGGTGTCACAGAGCCTACGACATAAATGATAACGGCCCTATGCTGAGTTACTACTGCCTAAGTCCAACACTTTTGCATCTGTGGAACATCTGCTCTAGAGGACTTATACCACTATTTATTTGAATGCCCTCTATATGTGGAACCCAGTGCTAAATTTATTGCTGGGTTGGTTTCTGGCCTAGAGCTGAGAAACTAGTATTTTTGTTAAAAGATACAAATGGGTTTGTCTCTTATAGGACTGCCCTGTATGCTCTGGCAGCAAAGAAAATAAGGGCCAATATGGCTACTAAGGGAGTAGATCCTCCATGTTGATTTTAACGGTCGCTAGGTCCCATTGGCTGATTGGGACTCCACAATTTTAGCTATCATTTTGTTGTTTTGTATGCATCGATTTAGCAAAGTTTTATTGTGTATATTTATTATGAATCCAGCATGTTATCAATCTAATATTTTATTATGTATTTGTGGTATCCTTGATATGTTTGTAATGGCCTATGGCTAAATGCAAATAAAACCATTCATACTACTGTCTAAGCCAATGGGGGGAAGAAAGAAAATAAATAATGATTTATGTTTCAAAACTTTTTTTAAACCAATGACAATAACAACAACTAAAAAAAGCAGTTACTGACAGTCTTCGTAATTTAAAATACTATCTATATCGATATCTATCTATCTATCTATCTATCTATCTATCTATCTATCGATCTATCGATCTATCATAATATAAGATCAAGTCTCCCACGCTACAGCTTATTTCTATGTCTTCATATTCATCATTACGTCCTGATTGAGCGCAACACATTCCTCTTTCCCGCCCTTATTTATGAAATTCTCTGTTTTACTTATTATATGTGACCATACCGCATCCAATCTTATTGTATCTCTGTTTTTCTGATATGCTGTTAGCTTAATTAAAACATATATTTCTTTAACTTTAACCAGCCATTCCTCTATCTTTGGAGTTGATTTTTGTTTCCAGTGACTGGCAAAGGTTGTTCTAGCCACAGTTATCATATGCAACACCATACAAAGTTGATCTTTAGCTAGTTCAGCTGTTGTCCTGCTTTATGATTTATGTTTCAAAACTGAACAAACTTTACAACTCAGTGGAATATACTGTAGGGTTTTTCTCTCTCTCCCTCTACTCAACTGACAAAATCATCAGTGTAACTACTTGAGGCCACTTATAATCTTTTTACAAAATTCACGATACTGTGCATCCCTCTTTTTGAACCCAGAAATGAAAGCAGAGGAATATCAAAGTAGTATATGATTCCGTGGAATCCATCTGCAAGGTGGCACCAAGTCACAGGAACCCCTTTGTCCTCTAATCTCTTTTTGTACAGTAGTCCTTCATCTCTGAAGATATCATACTCACAAGTTAAAATGTATGTCTCAGGGAGCTGCCGAATGACATCGACATCAGCGATAAGAGGTGATAATGTGGTCTCAAAAGCCACTTCGGCTTCTTGGCGGATTTCTGGTGAGTAGGAAACTGGTGGCGGTGGTTGGTAGCCTCTGAGTTTGAATTCCTTCGGGATAATATCTGGACTGATCCACTTCCTCAACTTCATTTTCAAGTCCTCGGGAACATGGGAGCCGTTCCTCAAATATTTCACAAGAGATTTGTTTTTCCTAAGAAACTGCATACTGAATTCCTCTACTGTTCTTAGGAAAAATGGGGGTACAAATCGGTTTTGCTGATGGGAAGGTAAATTGAAATCGATGGCTTGTAGGAAAGGATAGATCAAGATCTGGGCGCGTACTTTGGGGAGGTCCGTTCTCTTGACCAGTTCTTGACAAACAGCAGTTGCGTATGTGCCCCCTATGCTATCCCCACTAATGATAATACGTTCTGGATCCACTCCATAGTCCTCTGCATTCTTCATAAAGTGGATGGTAGCATCAAGACAGTCCCTGAACTGTACAGAGTGCGGGTACTCAGGAGACAGACGGTACCTGTAGGAAACACCTCATAAATCCATTGTATCTCAGGCCCGCCACCACCCTGTAAGGGGAATCTGACCCCCATTCTTGGCCATGACAATGGCAAATCGCCCAGGCATGCAGAATGCTCAATCCACCCATTTGACCCTCCATCTCTCCGCAAGGTTCCAAAGCCAGGTGAGTCATGAACGAGGCACGCAAGCACCTGCGTGTTGGGATGCAGGGGAGGGATGCACAGTTGGCAGAAGAGGGATTCCCCCCCCCCGCCGTCCAAATCAGTTCACCATGTGGCATATTGGCCGACCTTCTAGTTGATCATCTGCCTGAAACAGCTACTGTTTTAGGAGGGAAGGTGGCATGGGAAAGCACTTTTACAAGTAAACCTGAAAGTGATGCGGGCGCTGTGTGCGTCGACGGGCAGCCCGTGGATTGGTGGGATTTTACCCGCCACCACCGGGCACTTGGCAAACCTAGGTGGAGGGCAGGGTGGCAGCTTCACAGAGTGATCAGCCCAGAACTAAGTAAATATAGCTGGGCTGATGGGGCACTGCTGCAGACTGGCTGGCAACCTCCCACCATTGTCTGAGATCTCTAAAAGACCTAGTGCCTGGGTAGGAGCTTGTACTATAACCAAATCTGTAACAAGTATTCGACCGGACAGCATTGACTTACCCAACAGAGACGACCACTGAGTCACTTTCCCGTGCAATACAGCGACATGTTCTTTCATAGGAATCTGCGTAGGAGCAAACCACAGAGTTCTGTACATGCAGTATTTTCCAGAGGTTCACGTCCAGATCATTCAACAGTAAGATCAGTTTCACATAGGGGCCATTCAGTGCAATCCAGTCAATGCTGGCCTGACTTTGTTTATTCGATTATGTTGAAAATATTTATATTTCACCTATCCAGAGAGCAGTGTAATGTCTCCACGTGGAATTGCAATGGAGGATCCATGCATCAGTAGCTGAAATACTTCACCTCCCAGATCTCCTTGATGCTACCTTTACCACTGGTCACTAATAGCCGCATAAGTATGCTCCATGACCAATTTATTTTTAAGTGAGATCATTTGCACGATTATTGTGTGGGATTCATATTAACAATAATAATTAAGTGCCATAAAGTTGCAACCGACTTATGGAGAGCCTTCACAGAGTTTTCGAGAAGAGATGAGCAGAAGTGGTTTGCTCTTCCTTTCCTTGGTGCCTTCCAGAAGTGGTTTGCTCTCTGCACAGCAACCCTTGCCTTCCTTGGTGGTCTCCCATCCAAATACTAACCATGGCCAACCCTGCTTAGCTTTCACAATCTGATGAGCTCAGGCTAGTCTGAGCTATTTGGGCTGCTAGAGATTCATGTTACACTGCCCCCTTTCCTCACACGGTTCTTCAGCACCAAATCTATGAACCCCACGTGAAATTCTCAGAGACAAACCTCTGCAACTCCCCACCCCACCTGCCAGAATGCTCCATCCCATTTCAGTTAAGTCCGCCTAAAAGCTCCACGTTCTCCCTCTACAATCCAAATTTTCCCTGGAGAAATAGAGGAACAGTACGAATTCTCAATGGTGTCACAATGAAAATGATCCCCCTGCCCAAGGCAAATCCAGCTCCTGTTGCTTCACTGCTCGGAAGAAATAGACAACAGGACAGGAAGTTATAATGAACTGGGCAGATCAAATGGAACATGGAAGGTATTGCTTAATGGCATACCTCTGAGCCATGTCGGAACATGATGTTCCCAAGGGCATGGTGGAATTGTTGTACAAAGACCACCCACACCACAGAAGTTGTGCTTCTATTATGCAGTGGTAGGGGATAATGTAACCCATTGGCTCTTGGACATATCAGGTGTGTGAATAAGGAGAGCTGCAGATGGTTACCAATATCTTCTGGTACTGCCATGGTTACTGTGCATATGATTGATGGTAACAGCACCACAATTTACTGTTGGGGGAATAAAATGTTGCTCAGAGAATGACATTGCCTAATTAAGGTAATTTATTAATTAATGCTGCTGCAGTCATCTTGTTTGTGGGCTTCCTAGAGGCACCTGGTCGCCACTGTGTGAACAGACTGCTGGACTTGATGGGACTTGGTCTGATCCAGCATGGCTTTTCTGATGTTCTTATGATAAAAGCAATGATTATTTGTGACTGAAGAATTCTCAGATGGAATTTTGAGGTCTTCTTAATGCAGCAAAGAACCTTGAACTATTTTTGGTTGTTATCCATTCACTAAGTAGATAATTTAACTTCCTTACTCACCTTCCGACACAACACCCCTCTTCTCTAATTAGGTATTGATATCCTATCCTGACATCTATCAGCTTTAGAACTACCATTCTATACCAACCACCAGCACATCCCTGATGTCATTATCCTAAATAAACTTTAAAGTATATCTTTAGTTTTACCAATGCTGCCCCACATGCCAAATCCTCCATGAATGAAGAGGATCCCTTTTCTGAGCTTTGTGGCAACCCCTTTCGGCCGGTACAGCCTCACTGTCACGCCTTCAAACTGGAGATTCTCAATGTGAAGCTTCTTGTCTTTAAAAGGTGGGATTCCATCCATTAACCTTCTCATAGCGGTATGCTCATCACAGAGGCCAATCTTCCATGCGCAGTAGCCCTGGTTATATGGAGAAAACATGAAACATTGTTGCTTCGAGCAGAACTTCATGCAAACAAGAAAGGTCCCACTACTCCATCTTGCTTTGAGGAAGAGAAGCTTGGGGGAGTATTTCCCTTTTCGGGAGTGGGCTATTAATGTTGGAAAGATTACCACTCCTCACCACTGATCACTATCTGGAAGGTATCTAGACCTGTCGATTCAGTTCGGCCCAAACTGAAAAACAACCGAATTTCCCCTGATTCGGCGGTTTTTAGTTCGGGACGAACCAAACTAAAAAATGGCGGGAAACCGGGGGAGCCGAATTCAGCGAGTTCGGGAGTTCACGAATAAATTCAGCAAATTCGGGGCATCAGTAAGCAGCATAACTGTCAGTAAGCAGCATTCTCCTCCCCCGGCCAATCGGTGGCCAAGCTGGGTCTTCTTCTGGCCAATCAGTCAGGATTGAGGAATCAGCTGCTGCGCGGCCGGGCCAGGGAGAGAGAGAGAGTGAGAGAAATTCTCATGGGGGGGGGTGCTTGTGCACATTCGCTCCTTTCCGTGGCTGCAGGGGTGCATTTTTGGGGGTAGAGACCCCAAACTTTCAGCGGAGCTTCAGACGAGCCTTCTTAAGAGACCCCCCAAGTTTTGTAAACATTGGGTTAGGGGATCCCGAGATATGGGCTCCACCCCTTTTCCCTCCCCCCTTTTCCATTTCCGTGGCTGCAGGGGGTGCTTTTTGGGGGGTGCAGCCCCCAAACTTTCAGTATAGCTTCAGACGAGCCTTCTTAAGAAACCCCCCAAGTTTTGTAAAGATGGGTTCAGTGGGGGCAGAAATATGGGCTCCCCACTTTTCTCTTTCCGTGGCTGCAGGGGGTGCATTTTTGGGGGTGCAGCCCCCAAACATTCAGCATAGCTTCAGACGAGCCTTCGTAAGAGACCCCCCCAAGTTTTGTAAACATTGGGTCAGGGGGTCCCGAGATATGGGCTTTCCCCTTTTTCCTATTGGGATGAATGGATCACCCGATACTGTATGCATCTCCAGAGAGGCAAAACCTTCCGTGCTTAAATGGAATCATATTGGATTACCCAGTCCTCCCAGCCCCTCCTGATGGAACAGAAGACAGCCACAGTAAGACCCCTTTGGGGGCTTTAATCTATATTTTTTCTCCTGTGTGTGTGTGTGGGGGGGAAGCAGAGTCTGTGTGTGGGGGGGGGAGGGAGCAGTTTCTGTGGGTGGGGGGAAGCCAAAGGGGGCTTTCGCTCGTTCTGCTTGGGGTGTGTGTGCCCCCTCGAGTCTCTCTCTCCCTGGTTTGAGGGGGGGCTTCAGTTGTGTGTCCTCAGGTTTTCCCTCATTCATAAGATCGGTTAGGTCTATTTTGATGGTTGCTAAAAACTGTTTTCAAATGGTTACTTAAAGAATGCATTTGCCTGGTCCCAGGTCCGATGCAAAAGGGGAAATTCCACCCCTCCTGCTCATTATGCATAGCTAGCTGCCTCTGTCCCTTTCCATGGTTTGCAAACTCCCAGGTGTCAGGTGTTGCTTTGCATGGTTGCAAAGGTGTTGCTTTGCAGTTGTGGGTATTGCTTTGCAGTCTTGCTTTGCGGTTCTGTTGCTTTGCAAACTTCTTAGCACCTGCCCTGCCCTTGTTCTCAGCTCTTTGTGCGTGGGCGGCAAGCTCTGCTCAGAGATGCACATTAAGGGTAGGGGGGACCCCTTTTGGGGCCCATATCTCAGCCCCCCCCCTGACCCAATCTTTACAAAGCTTGGGGGATCTTGCAAGAAGGGTCCTTTGAAGCTCCGCTGAAAGTTTGGGACCTCTACCCCCAAAAATGCCCCCCCTGGAGCCGCAGAAAGGCGCGGTTGTGTTTTTAATGGCTTTCTTCGGCCGAATTTTTCCCCCGAACTTTAAATTCGCACCGAATTGCATGGACCTGAAGCGGGGGAGTTCGGACTTCGGCATATCCCGAATCCAGACGGGCCGAATTCGGCCGAATCTGAACTATACCAAATTATTTTTTTTAAACAGCCCTACCTTCAGTTCAAAAAGGCATCCTAAGATGTTTCAATAAAAATTCCCATTAGACCCTAAGGGCATGTTGTTAAATATTACATCATCAGAATTATCTTTGCAATTCACAGACCTATTTAAATACGCTACAACAGTGGCCAGAATAGTTTTAGCGAGGAAATGGAAACAGGCACTTCTTCAGGACATAGAAGAATGGAAGGAAAAATTAATGGAATATGCCACTATGGCTAAAATGACTAATATGTTAAATAGCAACACGAATTATGAACAGTTTCATGAAAAATGGAAACCATTTCATCAATATGTTGAGATTTAATCTTAACCAAAATAAAATAAGAAAGTAGATGCTAATTAACCATAGTGAAACCCAACTCAATTTTATACTTGGATAACTATTTTGATTGTAGAAGAACTAACAGCCTGTTCCTGAGCTGAGGTGTATGGGGATGGCGGGGAAGAGGCACAGTGGTGCCTCTTCTTAAGCCTCTCCCCGTATGCCGTTAAACAAAAATAAGTCGTTTTGCGGCTTTTTTTTTGTTCAACAGGGGCCTTTCGCCCCATAGGGAATAGCGAGGCTGCGCCTGCTAAAAAGCAGGTGCAGCACCACTATTCCCGGTGCCGGCGGAAATGGCCAAAAGGGGATAGGGAGTCGCCTCACCAGGGAGGGGATAGGGAGCCAAAGGAGGGTGGGGTTTGGAGAGGGGTGAGACTTCAATGCCATAGAGTCCAATTGACAAAGCAGCCATTTTCTCCATGTGAACTGATCTCTATTGGCTGGAGATCAGTTGTAATAGCAGGAGATCTCCAGCTAGTACCTAACATGCAATTGCTTGGCAAATGGTTGCTTAAATAAATAGTCACTAATCTTAAAAATCAATCATAAGTACTGTGTTTATTTGTCTGTTTGTTAAAATGATCATTTGGTGGTTGCCCAAGTAGACCTTAGCAACATTAATGGCTGCTAATCTGTATAGATCAGTTGTGTTTGCATGTGTGTGTATGTGTGTGTGTGTGTGTGTGTGTGTGTATGCACAGTTTTGAAAACACCAGATGCAAAGTAGTCTAGCAGACTCTTAGATGTTTCATACAGAACACAAACGGCGAACAAAGAAGACGACGAGAAGGAGGAGGAGGAGGAGGAAGAAGAGGAGGAGGAGTTGGTTTTTATACCCCACTTTTCTATAAAGAGTCTCAAAGCAGCTTACAATCGCCTTCCCTTACTCTCCCCACAACAGACACCTTGTGAGGTAGGTGAGGCTGAGAGAGTGTGAAGACAACTGTGACTGGCCCAAGGTCACCCAGCAGGCTTCATGTGCAGGAGTGGGGAAACCAACCCGGTTCCCCAAATTAGAGCCCACCACTTCTAACCATGACCCCATGCTGGCTCTCAACCCTACACAGCACACAAAAATTTACTACAAATGTATCCTTCCCCTACATCGCCACAGAAGTAGAGTCGGCAAATGAACCATCATGATCACAGCCACACAAGCTAAGCCTCTCTTCACCAAGCAGACGTCTCCTCATGTCCCTGCACAGTGAAACAATTTCGGAAGCCCAAATGAAAAGCAGCACACTTACTACTGCATAGATGGTCAGGGCTCCGATATGACAAAGCCTCATCTTCACAGGGTGGCGCAGTCCAGGAGGGAACTCGGACCTGAAGAAATAAAGATAAGCCACCCAAGCTGTCAAGGACAAAGAGCAAAGAGGAATCGCCACAATGGCCCTGGCCGTCAACAACAGAACCAGCCAAAAACCCATCTGTGTATGTAAAGATGGTCCGAGCGCAGAAGCAATCTGTGACTTTGTTGACTTCAAGGCTTGCGCTTCTGTGCAGTATATATTCACTGCTGCAGCCAGGTCACAAGAACACACCTTTTTAATCATAGAGAGAACAGATAAAATGATTGTAGTAGATGCTAGTTAGGGTCCCTAAATTAATGGGTACACTTATTAATTAACTCTGACCTGGATAGCTTCAGGCTAGCCTGATCTCGTCAGATCTCAGAAGCTAAGCAGGGTTGGCCCGGGCTCAAATTTGGACAAGAGACCTCCCAGGAATACCAGGGTCGTGACATGGAGGCAGGCAATGGCAAACCACCTCTGAAAGTCTCTTGTTTTTTTTATGAGTTTTTATTGTATTTTTATAGGGTAAAGAAGGAAAAAAAGGGGAAGGAGGGAAATTTTGCATCCGTTTGCAATAAACAGTATTATCTCAATCAATAATATACACGCATAAAACAGAGATTATGCTTGCTACAACTGATTCAATATATTGGTTTCTATCTTGTTCTTACGCGATTAAGAAATAATCAGATATATTCTTAAACATATTAGACAGCCACTAACATTGGAGAAAATGTATTTCCTCCATCTCTATGGCCTCTTCTGTGCTTAGACAATTTTATTTTCTGAGATACCTTTTTACTAAAGTCTCTTCTTTTGAAGACCCTATGGGGTCACCATAAGATCAGCTGTGACTTGACGGCACACACACACACACACAAATGTTAATTAGCTTTGACTCTCCTCTGGTAGAGCTGAGTTGTCTCTGGGTACGATCTGGGCAAATCTAAGGCCATTTTTGCATGGTCAGTTTTGATGCTCGGTCAAAGCTCTTTTTTAAAATGCGACTTTAAAAATGCCTATTCACGGTCCCGACGCACAGTCGCCTGCTCCTTTGTTCCTGTTTGCATAGCCATTAGCATGTGCATAGCTAACGCGCCTCTGTTGTTTTGCATAGTTCCTTGAGGGGGATTCGTCGCGTCAAACATCAACGGTCGCGTTAAATGGGCTCTTTAGTAATACGAAGCAGGTATGTGCCGGCTTTGCAGTCCCTTCCGGCATGACGATTCAGCGTACCAAGTTAAAAATAAAATAATGCAGGGCAATTCAGCCTGGAACGCGCTGCTAATTACCATGCAAAAATGTATTAAGATTTTAAAGGAGAATTAAGCACACACGCAGCTTCGCAACGAAAACCAATGGAATGTCAAGGGGCAGGATTTTATCTGAATCCTTCCCTTTAAGAATAGATATTTTACTTCTGGACTTGGAGTGGGAATGGGGCAATCATTTGATCCAAAAGAATAGATGTGGATGAAAGAAATGGGATTCAAAGGGTATTTCTCTGTAAGCTGTAATATCTCCTGCACACTTTGCAGCATCTGCTATGGGCCAGAACATCACCGAATCATTTAGGTACACTGAAGCAAGTCAAATTGAGAATTCACTGAGTCAAATTTGTGCCTCGCTTCAGAGGATATATAATACCCTATCTTTCAAAGTAGGTCATAATGAGAACACGACTAACAACACCATGGAGAGATACGAACACTGTCATCCATGCTGTACTTCCTTCCAGCTTGGGCTCCTGTTATGTGTTTGACATGGGACATACCCCAAGGTATTTTGCTGGAAAAGGCCAAAAAAAAAGGGGGGGTCCCTTCTTCCATCTTTTGAAATGATTGAATGAATTTGTGCCATGCCTGTGATTGGGCGGACTATGCCAGGGCAGGGAATTTTGCAAGATATGGGCCACCATGGAAAATGTCCTGCTCCAACTTCAACTGCATTGTTGAGCACACAGAGCAGGAGACCAGATCTTTAACTCATTAGTAGGTTTGTATGGGTGCAGGCAGTCCTGGTCCCAGGTCATTTAGGGCTTTGATCATCAGCCCAATCTTGTCAGATCTCAGAGGCTATACAGGGTCAGCCCTGGTTAGTACTTGGATGAGAGGCCCTCAAGGAAGTCCAATGTTTCTACACAGAGGCAGGCAGTGGTGAACCACATCTGAATGTCTCTTAACTTGAAAACCCTATGGGGTCACCATAAATTGGTGGCAACTTGATTCCCCTTTCCTCCCAAGGTCCACACCAGCTCCTTGAATTGGTCCTAGGAACACAGTGGAGTAGATATACCTTTAGGATCGTAGCAATCAGAATTCTTACAGCTGCATTATGAACCAACTGGAATTCCTGAATTATCTTCAATGGCACACCCATGTAGAATGTGTTCTAGTAACCTAGGGTGGTTTTTACCAAGATATGTGGGACTGCAGCCAGATCAGGTTGATTTAGAACCTGAAGCAATTGACCGAGAAGTCTAAACTGGTAAAATGAACTCTTCGAGTCCTCAGCATACAGCCTCTTGTGATGCAGGACAAGTTACTCTGTAACCCCTCAAAGGACATCCCTATCCAGAACATGCCATAAACCTAATTCTGCATCTTCTTTACTTTGAATTACCGGTAACCTATATTCTGTCTGGTTTGCATCAGGATTCAATCTGTTTGACACATCTTTCAGCGCCTCCACACACTGACAAAGGGTTTTGCAAACTGATGGGAAAGATAGAGTTGTGTGTCAATTGTGCGTTGGAGGTACTACAATCCAGAACTCAAGAATCTCCCAGTGGTTTCATGAAGATATTAAACACCACAGGAGACAAGATCGAACCTTTGGAAACTGCATATATCCAAGGCCAACAGGCAGAGTAGCGATCTCCCAGGACCACCTTCTGACACCTGTCCACTAGGAAGAGGAGACATTCACAGCTCTTAAGCTGGGGATTGATTTTCCCCACTCCCTCTTCAAGTAAGGCACAAGTTCAGAACTGGCTGTCACGTGTGATAGGGGTGTGCACCATTTTTTCCAGTATTTTTGGGATTTGGGTTTAATCAAACTGTCAGTATTGGGGCAGTTGCAGGGCCCACTGCCGCTGATCTCTCGCTAGGGTTGCCAGGTCCCTCTTTGCCACCAGCGGGAGGTATTCAGGGCAGAGCCAGAGAAGGGTGGGGTTTAGGGAGGGGAGGGACTTCAATGCCGTAGAGTCCAATTGCCAAAGCAGCCATTTTCTCCAGGTGAACTGATCTCTATCGGCTGGAGATCAGTTGTAATAGCAGATCTCCAGCTAGTACCTGGAGGCTGACAACTCTACCTCTCACTCACATACCTGCCCTGCCACCTGCTAGTGTGCCTTCCCTCAAATCTGTTTGGGACTCCACCACCCTTAATCCTTGTAGCATGCACCACCCAGCATCACTGGAGAAGGTGGTGTGGGTGGTGCGGAGCAGTGGAATTTTGGCAGGGACCACAGTGAAACTCCTAGGGTTGCCAGCTCCAGGTTGGGAAATGCCTGGAGATTTTGGGGGTGGAGCCTGAGGAGGGTGGGGTTTGGGGAGGGGCTTCAATGCCATAGAGTCCAATTGCCAAAGTGGCCATTTTCTCCAGGGGAACTGATCTCTATCGCCTGGAGATCAGTTGTAATAGCAGAAGATCTCCAGTCACCATCTCCAGTCACCATCCACGCGGATCACTGCATGGAAGGGAGAATTCACACTGGTCAGGCGCTCCGACTAACTATATATGAACAGTGATGAAGGTGATCCACCGACAGCATCCTATACAATTCGGGGTGGAATGCTATCGGGTTGAAAAGTGAAATGGCAAGTTGATGAAGCAACAAAACACGTCCTTGCTCACTGCAATTTTTGCATTCAATCAACTATTCTGCAATTTCTGTAAGCCTGCATGGCTGAAAATTTATTTCTCTGTTTTGCTCAGCTTTTTTGAGAGAACTTTGCAACTCTGTGTTTGCTTTTTCACATGACCGGAAACTTATTGGTCTGTCTTACCCAGCGTCTTGGAATAAGCCATTCTCCTGGACAGGACTTATGGTGGGAAGTTGTTTTGAACCTTTGTAATTTTGTTATTTGTGTTCAAAAGGTTCATTTGTGGCAGGTAGTTCTAGGAAAATACACCTAGTTAGCTAGGCATTCGGTCAATGCCTTTATTTGTTTATATGAAGTACTATATGGTTAATTAGTAATTGAATTACGTTGTTATTATTTTGTACATATATTGAGCCTTGTGCTGGTTGCTGTTTCTAGCTTTATCTATATTCAGCATAGGTTATTTCTTTGAACCATCTGGAGGTTGGCAACCCTAGTGTTGCAGGGAATGCTGGGGGTCTCCAATATTTGAATGGGGGAAATGAGCTTATTGGAGGCTGAATTTAGCGCTCTAATGAGAGGCTTGATTTAAAGCGGAATCTTTAACCTTTGTCTATGGAGGATGAGCAAATTGAGAGGAATAAAACTAGCAGGAAGCAATTAAAACAGTAAAACAGGTGTTCTTTATTAAGGGGGTTGAAAAGGGGGTACAGACACACAGAAAGAATCCAACAAATTCAACACACACACACACAGTTTCCTAATAGGGATAGGGTAATTTGGGTTTTATAGCTACCATCAGAGGTCCGGAGAGAAGTCCCATGGAGAGTCACTGCAGGAGAGAAAAAGACCGTGCTAGCAGCATGGGGCAAACGCTGGGATCCAGTAAAACGCCTACAACATTGCCATTGTGAGGGCAGCGATATTTATACTAAAATTCTGCCTTGAGGCAGGGTGACTCGCCAGACAGGTGGTCTTGGGCGGACAAATGTATTGGTGTGTTATAGGGAGAAAGGATGGGAGCTAGGCTATTCAAAAAAGTGATAGGATTATTGATGGCTGGCAAGTATTGAGAAGGCAGCTGCCAGGGGCTGGAGGGTGTGAGAGCAAGAGAATGAATTGGAAGATGGGATTAGCCTGATCCCTGGCCATCCAAGGAAAGGTATTCAAGGTGTGACGGGTGTCTTATGCATGGTTGCTTAACCCTCCTTTATTCCCTGTTTCAGCCAGGAACAAATTTTTCTGTATGCACGTTACCTCATTCCTTGGAAGCTCAATGCTGCTTTAGCACAAAACGAACCTGGCTTTTCCCATTCCTCTTCTAGACCCAGTCAAACTGTTCTTCCTGGCTCATTCCAGAGCCACAGAGCGTGCAATGCTCCGTTCTCGGGTTGAGCTTCACCTCACCCCTTTCCAAACCCTTCTTCAAGGCAGCCAAACAGGGGAAGCACAGAAGATTGGCTTCTCACAGCCAATCACAAAGCAGTGTGTAAAGAGGCAGGGATTCAAATGCTTCCTGCTACCTCGGAGCTCTTTCTAAGCAAAAGAAAGGCTTTTTCAAAACGAGGCTTGGATTTCTCCCCCCTCCCTTCTTTCAGATTGCTCCGTTTTTTGCTTTTTTGTTCTTAAAATGCTTTTTTATGCGGCAGCTGGATTTGGGGGGAAGGAAATCTTCTCTCGCGAGGTAAGCCAATTACAGAGCAGCATTTAAAGGGGTGGGACTTGATTTGAACTTGGGAAACTGCTTTTCTGTACTCATGCCTCCATTAGCACACAGTTTCGACCGTGATCATCCCAGCCAATGCATACAGTTTTCCCCAACTTTGATCCTGGCTGAAACGGGGAATAAAGGAGGTTAAAGCGATCATTGTCTCCTGCTCTGGTCTCCAGGCCAATCTTGATAGAGCGGCCACATTGATAGTTATGCAAAGATAGCAAAGTCCAGTTCATTGTCTGGAAGGGAGCAGCTCAGGGGGGTTTCAGGCGAGTCTGGAAATAGTCTTTTCTTCTACTGCTGTGCTGTGCAGCTACCTCCAAGAGGGAGTTCAGGCCACTTCCTTTCCTGGGTCCATAGCACTCCAGGGTAATGTCTGGGTCACTTCCATTCCTTGGCTCTCTGCATAGTTGGCTCTCTGCATAGTCCCTTAGTCCTGCACGCTAGTCCATGTGTGCCAGGGGAAGCTAGGTATGAGAGGTAGGGTTGCCAGGTCCTTCTTTGCCACCGGTGGGAGGTTTTGGGGGCGGAGCTGAAGGAGGGCGGGATTTGGGGGAAGGGAGGGACTTCAGTGCCATTGAGTCCAATTGCCAAAGTGGCCATTTTCTCCAGGTGAACTGATCTCTCTCGGCTGGAGATCAGTTGTAACAGCAGCATATCTCCTACCTGGAGGTTGGCAACCCTAATGAGAGGCTATAGTCACACTAGGTGCCCCCCAGCCACATGCTACTTGGTGCCATCGAAGAAAGGGCATGTGTGAGGGGCTTGTAGGCCGTGGAAGAACACTAAGGCAGGTGGTTGGCAGGGAGATGCCAGTGGGGGACTTGGTGAGGGGCAGAGAAGAAGAAGAGTTGGTTTTTATATGCCGACTTTCTCTACCACTTAAGGGAGACTCAAACCGGCTTACAATCACCTTCCCATCCCCACAACAGACACCCTGGGAGGTAGATGGGGCTGAAAGAGCTCTAACAGAGCTGTAACTTACCCAAGGTCACCCAGCTGGCTTCATGTGGAGGAGAGGGGAAACCAACCCAGCTCACCAGATTAGCCTCCGTCACTTCTATGGAGGAGTGGGGGAATCAAACCCGGTCCTCCATATCAGAGTCCACCGCTCCAAACCACCGCTCTTAACCACTACACCATGCTGGGTCAGCATGCCCCTGGGCACTCTCTGCCTAGGGCCCCCCAAAATCTGGAACTGGCCCTGCCTTGTGCTATAACTTAAGCAGAGATACAAAAAGGATGCCAGGGTAGAAGCCGAGTGGGAAAAAGTATCCTCGCTTCCTCTGGTTTTCACTCCATCTTTCTAAATCTTCCGATCCTGCTTGTGTGCATTTGCTGGATGAAACCCCTGGAATTTGAAGCAGATGGCTGTGATTATTCACGGGGTATAAGAAAGAAGGTGGGAGGGAATGCAGCATTGTATAGCCTGATCTTGTCAGATCTCAGAAGTTAAGCAGAGTCAGTAATTGGAAGATGCTGCAGAGGAAGGCAAACCAAACCTCCAGGTATTTCTCAACACAGAACTGGCAACCTTGGTTGGATAAATGTGTCAGCATGTGTTTAGACAGCTTTCACTTTGTTATAGACTTAATTTTCTCCTACGATTTAAAGATGAGTCTTTAGATTAATGTAAGAAGCTATAGACTGACTTAGACCCGCTCCAAATAGTAATTGATGAAGATCTTGTTGCAAGTATTGAACAATGACTATATATAAGGTGAGCATGTTGCATGTGTTGTTTTATGTTGTTTGAAAAATAAAAAAAAATAATTAAAAGAAAAAAAGAACTGGCAACTTTACAACAGCTTCTTAGAATCATAGAGAGTTGGAAGGGAACACCAGGGTCATCTATTCCAACCCCCAGCACAATGCAGGAAATTCACAACTAACTCCCCCACACACACCCAGTGACCCCTACTCCATGCCCAGAAGATGGCCAAGATGCCCTCCCTCTCACCATCTGCTTAAGGTCATAGAATCAACATTGCTGACAGATGGCCATCTAACCTCTTCATAAAAACCTTCAAGGAAGGAGAGCTCACCACCTCCCAAGGAAGCCTGTTCCACCGAGGAACCGCTCTAACTGTTAGAAAATTCTTCCTAATGTCTAGACCAGGGGTGGGGAACCTTTTTCCTGCCAAGGGCCATTTGCTCATTTATAATATTATTTGGGGGCCATAACCAGGTGTAGATCTCCCGGGGGGGAGAGACTACGGTTTCCAGGTCTCCAGCCACCACCTGGAGGTTGGCAACCCCAGGGGAGACCACGCAGAGAAGGCCTGGAGGGCACCCCCGCTCCCTTGTCCTCGCCCCCTCCCAGGCGGGAGGGCAGCCAGCGGTAGGCCTGAGCAAACGAGGCGCCAGGAGGCAGCCGATCCACAGGGAAGGAAGGGAGGAAGGAAAGAAAACAGAGAAAGAGGAAAAGGGAGGGAGGGGAAAAGAGAGAGAAAGGGAGAAAGAAATGGAGGGAGGGGGAGAAAGAAAGAAAAGGACGGAGGGAGACAGACAAAGAGTCAGAAAAAGAGGGAGAGAGGGAGAGAAAGCAGAGTGACAGAAAAATAAGAAAGAAAAGCCTTCCCCCCCCCACACACACACACCTGTGCACACCGGCCCCACGCAACCAGGCCCCAACCTCCACGCCTCCCCCCCCACACCCCCAGCCCCGGAGCTCCCGAGGGCCGCAGAAAATGTCTTCGGGGGCCGCATACGGCCCCCGGGCCTGAGGTTCCCCATCCCTGGTCTAGACGGAAACTCTTTTGATTTAATTTCAACCCGTTGGTGTCTTCATCCCAGACACCACCAGGAGGCAAACGTCCTCTCCTCCATATGGTAGCATTTCCTTAGCTGTGTCTTCCTTTGTTGTTCTTTACCACATTGCTGAATGTCATAGGTGGTGCATTGCGCCCTTGGGAGGACACCGTTTGTTATGTATTTTCAGTCTCTGTGTCTTTTTCCACATTATTGTGCTCTTGGCCTCTAATCAGTGTGAATCAGCCTGTCCCGCTAGCAACTCTTTTTGCTTGTATCTGCTCCAAGCATTGGTGTGAGGGGAAATAATTGCAGGCATCTCTGATCAGGCAATACCCTCCCAACACTATTGTTAGGAGAGACCAAATCATCCCCCCCCCCAAAAAAAGGTCTTGTTTGGTCTTTGACAGCGCACTTTGGAAGAAAGGCTCTTCCATCACTGATCATAAAAAGCATGTGTTGTGTATGCACACATATCCATACAAATTTCTAGGGGTCCTTAAATCTGTTTTCAGCACAGGCACACACACACACACACACACACACACAGAGTTCACCTGATAGATCAATAGTTTATTTGCAGCCCTTGGCCAGATAAAACAAGATACGTGGACTAAAATGGTCTTACTAACAAAGGTTTACAGTCCGAATCTTAAGTCACTTAAAAAAATAAAATACTTAAAACAACAGACGATGGGAGAAACAGAAGAAATGGAAATGAAGACTAAGTGGAGTCCATACATTAATTGGGTGAAAAGAGGAGAAGCCAACGAAGAGACTTTAATAAAACTAAAAAGGCTATGCTCATGGCTGAAAATATGAAAATATGATATTATGGATTGGTCCGTGGGGGGAGAGAAAGGGGGAAATTTGTATTGGAAGAAGGAAAGTGTAAATTGTAATTATAAAGGTATGGAGATGTAAAATAACTTCCAATGCAATAAAAAATATATTTTTTAAAAAAACTTAATAAAATAAAATAAAATAAATAACATCCAAGTTACATCTGCTATTTGGACTAAGAGACTACTCTGTGGCAACGAATTTTCATTGCAGCCGTACAAATTTTGCTACCTGAGAGGTGATTGAGGGATTATCTCCTTGTAGGAGCTTTTCTATCTTTTCTCTTTCCCTGTCGGGTCCCATTCTCAGTATGAGGGGCTCAATAAACTTAGAACGGGGTATAGTGTAAAAGTTACAGCTCAGGAGAACATGTTCAGTGGTTTCTAAATCCCTGGATTTGCAGGGGCATAGTCCACCTTTGCAATCCCATGTCCAGTCTCTTCCTAGATACTTTCCTAGCAACGGCTAGATTCAAGTGCAGCTTACAGTATTGTCTATGGGTGAAAACGCATGGTCGCTTTGTGTGTGTAAAGTGCTGTCAAGTCGCAGCCGACTTATGGCAACCCCTTTTGGGGGGTTTTCATGGCAAGAGACTAACAGAGGTGGTTTGCCAGTGCCTTCCTCTTTAGCCTCCTTTATTCCCTGTTTCAGCCAAGTTTCAGCCAGGATCGAATGCATGCGTTTCGTCGAATGTGCGTGCGATCCTGGCTGAAAAAGGGAATAAAGGAGGCTAAAGCGACGGTGTGTTTTCGCCCTATGGCAAATATGGTGTGCTTTGAGTGCAGCTTTTCCAGCCAACTATATAGTTCTTACGGAGTTTCTAGTGCAGCGATTGCTTCTAGTAAGTTGGATTTGAAGTTGTGCTGGAAACTGTTGATACATGCCGATAACTTCTGAGTTTCTTCTGATAGCATCTTCATCTCCTCCTCACTAAGCTCGTCAGACCCTTCTGCACTCCTCAATTCCATATTCTTTGGCTCCTCCTGTAAAGCCTCCAGTTGGTTATGAGGACTTTCGCCAAGATTATCTACAACAACTGGCTTGACAGCAGGGTGATCACATGAAGAAAGTTTATTGGGAGATGTGATCACGTCTTCAGAGGAATTTTTTTTTCTGATGTAAATAAATCAATTGATGGAGTCTTCTGTTTGACCTTCTTGAGCTGTTTTAATAGGAACCCTCGGTAAAATAACTAGATTCAACAGGAGTAGCGCCTTAGAGACCGACAACAGTTTCAGGATGTGAGCTGTCAAGAATCAAAGCTCCCTTCATCAGATACCCTGGAAATCTTGTCAGTCTCGAAGAAGAAGAAGAAGAGTTGGTTTTTATACGCCGACTTTCTCCACCACTTAAGGAAGAATCAAACCAGCTTACAATCACTTTACCTTCCCCCCCCCACAACAGATACCCTGTGAGGTAGGTGGGGCTGAGAGAGTGTGACTAATCCAAGGTCACCCAGCTGGCTTCATGTGTAAAGGTAAAGGTCCCCTGTGCAAGCACCGGGTCATTCCTGATCCATGGGGTGATGTCACATCCTGACTTTTACTAGGCAGAATTTGTTTGCGGGGTGGTTTGCCAGTGCTTTCCCCAGTCATCTTCCCTTTACCCCCAGCAAGCTGGGTACTCATTTTACCGACCTCAGAAGGATGGGAGGCTGAGCCAACCTTGAGCCGGCTACCTGAACCCGACTTCCGTTGGGATCGAACTCAGGTCGTGAGCAGAGCTTGGACTGCAGTACTGCAGCTTACCACTCTGCACCACAGGGCTCCTATGTAGGAGTGGGGAAACCAACCCGGTTCACTAGATTAGCATCTGCCGCTCATGTGAAGGAGTGGGGAATCAAACCCGGTTCTCCAGATCAGAGTCCAATTGAGGGGGCTGCCCGCCGCCTCTCAGCTAGCCGGCAGGTGGAAGCAGGCCAGCTGAAGGAGTGGGGCGATTAACATCATTTGTGGAGTAAACTCAAAATGATGGGGATGCTCTAGCATGGAGGTGCTCCACAAAACATCTCCTTTGTGCTCCATGAAGAGAATGGAAAGAAAAACACTACTGTCATTTGGTTTAGTATACAGGTGCTAGGTGAAAATTAGTGCTCTGTGATGAATTTCTCTCCTGAAAAGTGCTCCATGACTCAAAAAGTTTGGGAACCTCTGCTCTAGCAAATTCCTTTTAAAATTCTACCATTTCCAAATTAGCAAATTCCTCCAAAAATTCTATGGTTTCCGATCACCTCACCAACCCTATTACAATTCATAGTCCTTTGACATAATCAATTACAGAACTGACTCCTCTTTTACAATTGGAGAAAGTGATAAACCAGTGATTTATCAGGGCTTGGCAGTCGTGAAACCCATCTTCGAGGTGGTACCACGAAACCGAGACGCCATTGTCTTCGAGTCGTTTCTTATATAACAGGCCGTCGTCCCTCAGCACATCATATTCACAGGTTTGGATGTAAGTTTCCGGAAGACCTTTGACAAAAGAATCTTCAGCCAAAAGCGGGCAGAGTCTTCGGCTGAGAAGTTTACTTATCACGTTGAATAAATTGTCTTCTGGGGCAGGGGGCAGGGCTGGATTGTGGTTTCTGATTCGAATCTCCTGTGGGATATTATCTGAATTTACCCACTTTTTGTATTTCATTTGAAAGCTTTCAGGGATCAGATTTCCTGCAAGAGCCATGTCAACCAGTGATGTGGGTTTATCAAGATAGACTGCAGCTATCTTAGCGATATGAACTCGGGTTAAGATAGGGAAGAAACAGTTCTGCTGATAAGAAGGTAAACGACAGTCCAGACTTTGGAGGACAGGACAGATCAGCACCTGAGCACGGACTTTGGGCAGATCGGTTCTGCTTTTCAGCTCTTGGCAGAGGTAAGCAGTCAGCATTCCCCCAAAACTGTCCCCGCAAAGTATAATACGGGCAGGGTCCACTCCATAGTTCTCTGAACTCTTCATAAAGTGAACGGTGGCGTCAAGACAGTCATTGAACTGCGATGGATAAGGGCTCTCCGGAGCAAGACGATACCTGTTGAAACCAAGATAAGAAATATAAATAATGTATGTTGCACATACTGGCATGGTGTAGTGGCTAAGAGCAGAGGTTTGGAGCGGCGGATTCTGATCTGGAGAACCAGGTTTGATTCCCCCACTCCTCTGCATGAGCGGCAGAGGCTGATCTGGTGAACTGGATTTGTTTCCCCACTCCTAAACATGAAGCCAGCTGGGTGACCTTGGGCCAGTCACAGTTCTTTCAGCCCCACCCACCTCACAGGGTGTCTGTTGTGGGGAGGGGAAAGGAAGGTGATTGTAAGCCGGTTTGAGTTTCCCTTAAGTGGCAGAGAAAGTGGGCATATAAAAACCAACTCTTCTTCTTCTGAACTATGCATTGCGTGAAAAAATTGCCCCCCAAAAAATGGCTGCTTGGGAGGGTGGCTGCTATGGCATTCTACCCCACTGAGGTCCCTCCCCAAAACCTGCCTTCCCCAGGCTTCACCCCCAAATCTCCAGGAATTTCTCAAACTGGAGTTGGCAACCCTACCCTCCAATGCCCCATGTTTCTCCTCTACTTAAGAGGAGTAAGGGGAATAAATTCTTATCATGTCTTTTGTTGTTGTTGTTGTTGTTGTTGTTATATAAGGGAAGGGTACAATAAGGAAAAAGGGACAGGGGGAAAAAAGGGGAAAAGTCCAATATACAGTAATAAAAGAAATTGGGTACAAAAATAAGTCAGGCAGACTACATTGCCCTGCCATTCTGCACCCTTTTGTAATCAAATAGTCACTCTTGTTATAAAATCTCTTATTATGAAAGAAAAAGAAAATATTCAAGCATATAATATAATCTTTAAAAAAAGTTTTATAAGCTATTAGACATATTAAGTATCTGTTTTAACTCTGCCCTCTTATCGGCTGTTTTATCTTAACGATCAGGGCTATTCTCTACGTACAGATTTAAATTAAACGCCATTAACATTTGTTAGTGTCTACTTTGTTAATTCGTTATTGTTAGTTTTAGGCGTCAGCATATTCATAAAATAATTTCCATTTTTCATTGAACTGTTCGTATTTCATATCATGTCTTGACATGTCTTATGTCTGAACGCCAGACAAAGGAAACCTTTCAAGGAACCAAAGTTCAAGATTCCAGAAACGAAAGGATTCACTCACCCTACAGAGATAAGCACCGAGTCGCTTTCCTTGGTAACGTAACGGCTCCATCTTTCATAGGCATCTGAAAAAATAATGTGGGAGGAGAGAGTCGTTGCAGAACATGGTGTTCAAAATCAAAGGACATGTCTACGTTCAGAAGTTCAGCAGGTGTCGTCTGCAGAGTTGGGAATCAGTACAGGAGTGGAAAGGGCAGTCAAGACACAGACAACTTACAGCAACCCCATAGGGTTTCCAAGGCAAGAGACATTCATAGGTGGTTTGCCATTGCCCACCTCTGTATAGTAATCCCGGCCTTCCTTGGTGATCTCCCATCCAAATACTAACCAGGGCCGACTCTGCTTAGCTTCCAAGATCTGACAAGATGAGGCTAGCCTGGGCCATCCAGGTCAGGCCAGGAATCAATATAGGCCCTGAGATTCCAGTGCAAAAGGAAGCAATGCGGCCATGTCTGTTTCCAAGTCTAGGATTATTGTAGAGAAAGAAATTTCCATTGGTCTCAAGACTCTTAATTGGTCTCTAACCTTGAGGTGTGTGTATGTGTGTGTGTGTGATCAAGTCACACCTGAGCCAACTTATGGCGACCCCAAGCAAAGAGATGTTCAGAAGTAGTTTGCCATTGCCTGCCTCCATGTGGGCTGAGAGAGTTCTGAGAGAGTCCTGAGAGAACTGGCCCAAGGTCACGCAGCAGGCTTCATGTGGAGGAGGGGGGAATCGAACCCGGTTCTCCATAAGAACACAAACATAAGAAAAGCCCTGCTGGATCCGACCCAGGTCCATCAAGTCCAGCAGTCTGTTCACACAGAGGCCAACCATGTGCCTCTAGGAAGCCCACAAACAAGACGACTGCAGCAGCACCATCCTGCCTGTGTTCCATAGCACCTAATGTATTCGGCATGCTCCTCTGATCCTGGAGAGAATAGGTATGCATCATGACTAGTATCCATTTTTAGTTGTAGCCATGAATAGCCCTATCCTCCATGAACATGCCCCCTTCCCTCTTAAAGCTTTCCTAGTTGGCAGCCATCACCACATCCTAGGGCAGGGAGTTCCACAATTTAACTAGTGGTTAAGAGCGGTGGTTTGGAGCTGTGGACTCTGATCTGGAGAACCAGGTTTGATTCCCCACTCTTCCACATGAGCTGCGGACACTAATCTGGTGAACTGGATTTGTTTCCGCACTCCTACACACAAAGCCAGCTGGGTGACCTTGGGCAAGATATAGCTCTGTTAGAGCTCTCTTAGCCCCACCTACCTCACAGGGTGTCTGTTGTGGGGAAGCGAAAGGAAGGTGATTGTAAGCCAGTTTGAGTCTCACTTAAGTGGTAGAGAAAGTTGGCATCTAAAAACCAACTCTTCTTCTTCTTAACTATGCATTGTGTGAAAAAATACTTCCTTTTACCTATTTTGAATCTCTCACCCTCCAGCTTCAGCAGATGACCCTGCATTCTAGTATTATGAGAGAGGGAGAGAAGCTTCTCCGTGTCCACTCTCTCCATGCCATGCATAATTTTCTAGACCTCTATCATGTCTCCCCTTAACTGCCTTCTTTCCAAGCTAAACATCCCTAAGAGTTTTAACCGCTCCTCATCAGAGTCTTAGCCACTCTTAACCACTACACCATGCTGGCTCTCTTGATGTATATTGGTATAAAATTCATCTGAAAAGCAGGATATAAATATAATTAATAATTAGCAACTGGATTGGCTTGTTCACACGAGAGAATCCAGTTGCTAATGATTATTATTGCGCAATCATAGCTTTAATATCTAAGGATTTGTGGATGCAGATTACATCTTTAGAAGATTTTACAAATGCTTTTATTACCAATGCTCCCAAATATTCCACATCCTCCGTGGAAGAACAGAATTCCTCTCTGCAACCCAGCTTGTGGTCTCTTAGGCTGATAGCTCCTTACAGGTACACCCTCAAAGGTGTAATCCTTAATGGAGAGCATTGGATCATCTGAGGGAGGAATTCCATCGATCAAAAACCTCACCATGGTAAACCTGTGGCAGAAACCCATTTTCCAGCAAATGTGATCCTGTTGGCAATGAAACAAGGAAAGAAAAATAGAGAGAATTAAATCAACTGAAGTATATTGTCCAGTTCACACAAGGGCCATTTTTGCATGGTCAGTTTTGATGCTCGCTGAAAGCTCATTTTTAAAATGCGACTTTAAAAATGCCGATTCACGGTCCCGATGCAAAAGGAGAAATTCCACCCCCCACTTGCCTGCTCCTTCGTTCGTTTGCATAGCCATTAGCATGTGCATAGCTAAAGGGCCACTGTTGTTTTGCATGGTTCCCTCTGGTTATTCTTCGCAGGAGCGGCGGAGCAAACACAAAAGGTCGCGTTAAGTGGGCTCTTTTGTAATGCGAAGCAGGTCTGTGCTGGCTTCGCAGTCATTTTCGGAATGATGGTTCAGCGTGCAAAATTCAAAAAAATCTGCGGGGTGCTTCAGCCTGGAACCATGCAAAATTACCATGCAAAAATGGCCAATGTGATCACATGCTTTACTCTGCTCTAGTTAGACCTCACCTATAGTATTGTGTGTGGGGTCTGAAGATGAAGTCCTATGAGGAAAGCTGAAGGAGCTGGGTATGTCTAGCCTGGAGAGGAGACGACTGAGAGGTGATATGAAAACCATCTTCAAGTACTTGAAAGGCTGTCATATAGAGGATGGTGCTGTTGTTTTCTGTTGCTCCAGAAGGTCAGACCAGAACCGATGGGTTGAAATGTTGGCTAAACATTAGGAAGAACTTTCTGACCGTTGGAACATTTTGTCAGTGCAAAAAGCTTCCTCTGTTGGTGGTGGGCTCTCCTTTGGAGGTTTTTAAGCAGACTAGATGGCCATCTGTCAGCAATGCTGATTCTGTGAACTTAGGCAGATCATGAGAGGGAGGGCAGGAAGGGCTGTGTCAGTGTCAGTGCTTGGCTCTTGTGGCCCTTTCTTAAATGCCCAGGGAAATGCCAATAGCCACTTTGGGGTCAGGAAGCAATTTTCCTCCAGGCCAGATTGGCCAGGGATCCTGGAGGGTTTTTGTTGCCATCTTCTGGGCATGGAGTAGGGGGCATTTTTGGAGGTAGAGGTCTCAAAATTTCAGTGTAACTTCAGGGGACCCTTCTTGCAGGAACCCCCAAGTTTGGTGACGATTGGGGCATCACTGGAATGATTGGGAGCAGGCGATCCTGTGCATCTAGAGAGCGGCAAATCCAAGGCAAAACCTCCCGTGCATAAATGGAATCGTATTGGATTACTCCTGACTCCCAGTCCCTGCTCCTGATGGAAGCGAAGACATTCACAGTAAGACCCATTTTGAGGCTTTTCTCTATAATTTTTTTCCTGTGTGTGTGTGTATGTGGGGGGGGGGAAGCAGAGTCTGTGTGTGTGTGGGGGAGCAGTTTCTGTGGGTGGGTGGGGGGAAGCCAAAGGGGGCTTTCGCCCATTCTGCCGAGGGGGGTGTGCCCACTCGCCTCTGCGGGAGTGTGTGTTCTGCTTTTAAAGTTTAAAGTTGAGTCTGTGCGGCGGCTAGCTAGTCTCTCTCCGCTCGGCACCCAGGCCGTGCCTCCTCCTCCTTGGTTTTTTCCTGTTTGGGGTTGAGCCGGGCCGTACTGGTTTGAGGGGGGGCTTCACCTGTTCTGCCGAAGGGGGTGTGTGCCCGCTCGCCTCTGCTGGAGTGTGTGCTTTGTTCTGCTTTTGTTTTTTTCCCCTAGCCTGGGGTTGAGTGCAACGGTGCGGCTTGCGTGAGTCTCTCCCCAGCGCCGCTTGGCAACTGCACCTCCTCCTTCTTGGTTTTTTTCCCGTTTGGGGCTGAGCCGTACTGGTTTGAGAGGGGGAGTTTCGCCCGTTCTGCCCGGGGTGTGTGTGTGCCCGCTCGTGTCTCTCTCTCCCTGGTTTGAGGGGGGGGGGCTTCAGTTGTGTGTCCTCAGGTTTTCCCTCATTCATAAGATTGGTTAGGTCTATTTTGATGCTCGCTCAAAACTGGTTTTCAAATTGTGACTTAAACAATGCATTTGCCCGGTGTGCTGGCGTAGGTCAAGGGCTGGGCGGTCAAGGGCTAGATACCCCTCAGACGTGTGGGGGGTATCTAGCCCCTTTCAGAGCAGGCAACAAAGATTATGCTATCTACTAAGGTCAGAAGTCAGAGGCGTCGTCAAAGCAGGCAGGAGTCCACAGCCGGGAAGATTAATCATGAGCAGTAGCAGGAACACAGAGAAACTGCACAGTTGCTTCCGCAAAGTGAAAGCATGCCTGCACTGCCTTTATCAGTCAGTGCACTTCCAAGCTAGGCTTCATCCTGAAACGACTCAGCACCAGTTCTCTGTCTGCTTAGCCTCTTCAAGCGAGCACTTCTTCTTTTACCCTGCAAAATCACACGCTGCCGAGTCCTGATATGCCTATCAGGTTCAGGTGAGCTTGGAGGGCTGCCATTCTCAGCTTCTGCTGCAGGGGTTGGGGGAAGAGTAGCATCTGTCTGCCCTTGTTCCATCTCTCTGCCTAGCTGTGGTTCCTGCTGAGTTGTTTCAGGCTCCTGTGCTACTGACTGCAATGAAGATACTGGAGGCCCAGAGGCAACCTGTTCCTCCACTTCAGCTTCAGAGTCCTCCGAGTCTTCAGCTCCCAAGGCAGGGCCCATGATACCCGGTCCCGAGACTCCCGACTCCGATGCAAAAGGGGAAATTCCACCCCCACCTGCTCCTTATGCATAGCTAGCGTGCCTCTGTCCCTTTCCATGGTTTGCAAACTCCCAAGGTCACGTCACGTGTTGCTTTGCATGGTTTTGCAAACTCTGGGTCCAAACGGTCTATTTATTTCTATTCATTCCAATGGGCAGAGGGGGGACCCCTTCTGGGCCCCATAAGTCGGGACCCCCTGCCCCAATCATCACCAAACTTGGGGGTTCTTGCAAGAAGGGTCCCCTGAAGCCACACTGAAAGTTTGGGGCCTCTACCTCCAAAAAGCTCCCCTCTGAAGCCGCAGAAAGCCACGAATGTGTTTGTAATGGCTTTATTGCAATGGGCAGATGGGGGGACCCCTTCCGGTCCCCATAATTTGGGACCCCCTGCCCCAATCGTCACCAAACTTGGGGGTTCTTGCAAGAAGGGTCCCCTGAAGCTACGCTGAAGGTTTGGGACCTCTACCTCCAAACATGCTCCCCAGAGCCGCGGAAAGGCGCAAATGTGTTTTTAATGGCTTTAAATGGCCGAATTTTCCCCCGAACTCTAAATCTCGTGCCGAATTGCACGGATCCGTATCGGGGGAGTTCGGACTTTGGCATTTCCCACATCAAAACGGGCCGAATTTTGCCGAATCTGAATTTTACCGAATTTATTTTTCAACAGCCCTATCCCAAACCTGAAGTCAAGTAAAGTCAACTCACCAAGCTAAACACCAGGACACCTATAACGTGCAGAATCCGGAGCTTTAGAGGTTGACACACTCCGCAAGGGACTTTGGTTGTGGAGAAATGATAATGCAAAGCCCAGCCCAGCCATAGGAAGACAGCAGCCAGCACAGCATACGCCACCTGTGCAAGAACATTCCAAATCAGCACCATTGGTCTTGCGCTCAGAAGCTTCTAGCGGGAGAATCACTTGAGCTGGAAATGCCGGTCAGTAAAGGAACTAGCAGATATACTAGCAGAAGAGAGCTTCTCTTGCTTGGTTCTGATCTGAATATATATATATATATAAACGGAGATGTTAATTAGAGGTGGAAATTTTTTGCTCCACCAGTTATTGCAATGTAATCAGCTTAGCATGCATCTTATGAAAAACCATTTGAATATCTATATTGCAAAAAATTCTTACACGTGACACATGAATGAAGAGAGCCTCCCATGTTCAATAAGGAGCCATAATTTCTTTTATGGAGAGCTGGCAAACTACAATATGTTGCAAAACAAGAAGAAGAAGAAGAAGGAGGAGGAGGAGGAGGAGGAGGAGGAGGAGGAGGGTTGTAATGGAGACCCCTGAGTCTTTATATCCCAGTCAGAAGGTGACACCTCTCTCACCTTCTGACTGGGATATAAGGACTCAGAGGTCTCCATGCCAATATGTATCTGATGAAGGGACCTTTGACTCTCGAAAGTTCATCCCCCACAAAATCTTGTTGGTCCCTAAGGTGCTACTGGAATCAATTCAAATGGCTTTTGGGTTTTTTTAGAGCATTTATCCTTGCCAGTTGAGAAAACTGAGGTCCCATTTAAAGATAGAAAATCACAGTAGGGCCCTTTCCTCAATCTTTGTAAAAAAGGCCATGCTGGATCAGATCAAGGCCCATCAAGTCCAGCAGCCTGTTCACCCAGTGGCCAACCAGGTGCCTCTAGGAAGCCCACAAACAAGACGGCTGCAGCAGCACCATCCTGCCTGGGTTCCACAGCACCCAATATAATAGGCATGCTCCTCTGAGACTGGAGAGAATAGGTATGCATCATGACTAGAAATACCCTAGAGAAATTCTAGAACAATCAAAGAAGGAAACATGGGACATTTTTTCATCCTTCCTTGCACACCTGCAGAGTATGGGTAGACATATTCTTCATAGATAGACTAGGGCTCCATGTGCTCTTGCCATCAAAGATCAGGTGAAAGTACTGGCAGAGAGATGACACAAATTCATGAAACAAAAATACAAAGCATTTTCTTTTGAAAAAAAAATATGGTAGAAGAAGAAGAAGAAGAGTTGGTTTTTATATGCTGAGTGTCTGTACCACTTAAGGGAGAATCAAACCAGCTTACAATCACCTTCTCTTCCCCTCCCCACAACAGCCACCCTGTGAGGTAGGTGGGCCAAGGATGCTCTAAGAGAGCTGTGACTAGCCCAAGGTCACCCAGAAGCTGGCTTCATGTGTAGGCATGGAGAAACCAACCCGGTTCACCAGATTAGCATCTGCCACTCATGTGGAGGAGTGGGGAATCAAACCCGGTTAGAGTCCACCACTCCAAACCACCGCTCTTAACCACTACACCACACTGGCTCTTTTGCATGAGGTTTCATGGTTGATGCAACGCCACCGCAGTCTAAATTTAGTTGTGGCTTCAGGTTCTCCCGGTGAAGTTCCACAGAACAATCCCAGAACACAGAACAATCTAATCAGATACTGAGCTACTCAGATTCCATGTTCAGAGATCTAGACACACTGGTGTATTTCAAGGTACCTGAGCTCTCTCTGATAGCAGCATTTTCAAAGGACTGACATCGCTTCTGGGGGGCACAATTATTTTTTAAAGGTGTCTACTGCTTTGTGTGTGTGTGTAAAGTCAACAAAAGGAGGGGGAACTAAATGGAACTCAACCAAAATGCGGATTCCAAACCAAAGAGGTTGAGAGCTGAAAAATGCTAAAATTACAAGTATATAAATTTTAATAAGGTGCACATTCAAGTTAAAAAACATAAGGCCTCTAACACAGGCAAGACTTTCACATGCAATATATACATACAAACTTATACACATGAGATGTACAATTTTACATTGACCAAAGTAGGATCCAAAAAGGACCAAACGCGTTTCTGCTTGAGAAGGCCTTCCTCAGCAGTCTGTAATAGAGTTATAAACTAGCACACATCCTAATAATATAATTGTGTCATAATGTACAGTAAAAAAAAAAAAATGCATGAAAGCCCTTCTAGTATAATGAAGTTCCCTGTAAGGTTATTTATTCCTTATATACTAGAACATGGCTTCCATGTCTCACTTTCTGTTACATGCCGGGCTCTTGAGGATGTGTATACATCAAGCAGTGTATTATGTCAAACTATATATATGTATATACATATTCAATATATGTATATACTATATAGTATAAACTATATATATATATATGTATATATATATTCAATATATATGTATATATTGAATGTGAAAGTCTTGCCTCTGTTAGTTTTTAACTTGACTGTGCACCTTATTAAAATTTATATGTGTGTGTAAAGTGCCACCAAGACGCAGCTGACTTAGTGGCTAAGAGCGGTGGTCAGTTTACCAACTGAGTGCTCCAGCGCTGCCAGCAGTTGGCAGAAGGAAGCCATGGGTGAGCTCATGACCCTGTTGGCACTGTTGAGTGGAGCGACCCTTATGTCACTGGCTCACTCCAGGGCAGTTTTCACTTCCCAGTTCACCCCTAGCTGTTCTCTCACTCACTCACTCTCTCTAGCCATAGAGAGAGAGTCAAGCGCGTCCTACCCAGCCTGAGGGTCCAGGGGTGGGTTTATATAATTCCCAAGCATTCTCTACACCAGACCTTACTTTCTCCTTCAATCCTCATGAGACCTTTGAGAGGCCTTTGTTTTCAGGGGGGATGAAGTAACGCCTAAGCTGAAGCCACCCTTCCAAAGCAATGCTGCCTTCTTGAGGAATTATGCCACTGGTCAGTCAACTCAGGGATGGATGAACAAGTTTGCTTGGGTGTTCAGCCGTCAACCCTGCATTGAGCCAGCTTTTGGGAGAATGCAGGGGCATGGTTCTCAGATGGTACTTTACTGAGAGCCTGCGTGCTGTGGTGGTTAAGAGCGGTGGTTTGGAGCGGTGGACTCTGATCCGGAGAACCGGGTTTGATCCCCCACTCCTCCACATGAGCGGCGGAGGCTAATCTGGTGAACTGGATTTGTTTCCCCACTCCTACACACGAAGCCAGCTGGGTGACCTTGGGCTAGTCACAGCTCTCTCAGCCCCACCTACCTCACAGGGTGTCTGTTGTGGGGAGGGGAAGGGAAGGTGATTGTAAGCCGGTTTGATTCTTCCTTAAGTGGCAGAGAAAGTCGGCATAGAAAAACCAACTCTTTTTCTTCTTGCAGTGAGCAGGGTTATTGACATGGGTGAAGCAATGAGATTCAAAGTAAAAATACTCTTCAAAGCATGGGTTGATTGCTTCAGAATCACACGTTGATGCTAATGCAACATCAGCACAATAACTTTTTCCAAATCAGATGAAAGGCTGGGCATGTGGCTAAGTGCTCAGAGCACATGCTTATTACTTCATAAGCACACTAAAAGAGAACTGTCGACATGTCCAGCAACACAATCAAACACAAACAAAACATCAAAGCGCCAGCGTGGTGTCGTGGTTTCGAGGGTTGGACTGGGATCTGGGAGGCACAGGTTCAAATCCCCAGTCTGCCATGGAGCTTGCTGGGTGACCCTGGGCCAGTCACACATTCTCAGCCTAAGCTTCCTCATAGGGATGTCATTGTGAGGATCGAACAGAGGAGAGGAGAACGATGTCAGCTGCTTTGGGCCACATTGCGGAGAAAGGTGGAAAGGGAATGAAGTAAATAAATAAAATCAATGGACCTGCAAACAGCAAAGCAGCTGCCTTTACTGGGAGCATGGAAACAGTAAAATCAGGTTATCCCTAGACAAGGTAGAAGTTTCTACATACCTGGGAGATTCCCTTGAGATGAAGCAAAAAAAACTATGAGTTTGCACATTATCTCCCTCCACACATGACAGCCCCATCCTGATGAGGAATAAGCAAGCTCTAGGAGCAAGAAACCCTGACGGGGACAGCCCCAGGCTAGCCTGATCTGGTCAGATCTCAAAAGCTAAGCAGGATTGGCCCTGGTTAATATTTGGATGGTCAACCTCCAAGGAATACCAGGAGGCTGGCAATGGCGGACCTCCTCCAAACCACCTCTGGATGTCTCTTGCTTTGAAAACCCTACAGGTAGGGTTGCCAGGCCCCTCTTCGCCACTGACAGGAGGTTTTTGGGATGGAGCCTGAGGAGGACGGGGTTTGGGGAGGGGAGGGACTTCGATGCCTTAGAGCCCAACTGCCAAAGCGGCCATTTTCTCCAGGTGAAAATATAAAAGCCCTCATGGGGGGGGGAAGCATCCTTCAGCTCTTCCATTTGAGGTCCAAAATTGAAAGTGTTTTTCGCCGGCTGACTTTTGCTTTGCCTTCTTGGCAGCTTTGGCTTTGGCAGCGGCTTCCAAAACATCTGAAAATGGCCAGTTAATTTACTTGCACGGCATGCAGATCTCTGACTGAGTGAGGGTTGATTTCCAAAGTTTCCAAGCTCAGACACAGAGAAGAGACAGGAAAAAAGAGGAGGTGGGGGGGAGTAATGGCGGGTCTCCGATTGGCTCGGGAGATCCTGACCCGCTTTCAGCTTCACCTGGTACCTGCGGTGGGACAGCAGGAGCCCAGGACTCTTGGAGCCCCAATCCAGTCGGGGGGGGGGGGACTCAGAAGTGGATTCTGAGACTCCAGGTCCTCAAGCTTAGCTGAAGACCCTCCAACAGAAGGAAGGTTGCGAGCGGCTAGTAACAACTATACCGCCCGTCGGCCATCTTCCCACCAAAAAACTCCTAAAATCTTTTAAAGATGGCAGCCCCCTCATCTCTTCAGGAAATCCACTCCACAAGGTGGAAGCGACTATAGAAAAGGATGAGGCTCTACCAGTACAGTGGACCAGCAGTCCCCAATCTTGTTGAACCTCTGAGTCTGGACACTTTTGAAAAGTTGAAGATGGTGAGAGGACACCCCCACAAACAGCCACCCTGGTCAACTGGGGCAAATCACAGTTTGGAAAGTTCCAAGCCGAGCATCCTCCTAACAATGCAAGAAGCAGAGTCCCAACAACCTCAGCTTGACTCAGTTCTTCAGACATTTTGTCCTCTCTGATAATACTAGAACGCAGGGTCATCTGCTAAAGCTGGAGGGTGAGAGATTCGAAACAGATAAAAGGAAGTATTTTTTTCACACAATGCATAGTTAAATTGTGGAACTCCCTGCCCTAGGATGTGGTGATGGCTGCCAGCTTGGAGAGAGTTTGGAGAGAGTGGACAGGGAGAAGGTTTTCTCCCTCTCCCATAATACTAGAACACGGGGTCAAAGCTGGAGGGTGAGAGATTCAAAACAGATAAAAGGAAGTATTTTTTCACACAACGCATAGTTAAATTGTGGAACTCCCTGCCCCAGGATGTGGTGATGGCTGCCAGCTTGGAGGGCTTTAAGCGGGGAGTGGACATATTCACGGAGGAGAGGGGTATTCATGGCTGTTAGTTAGAATGGATATTAGTCATGCTGCTTACCTATTCTCTCTAGTATCAGAGGAACATCCAGGATTCCAGAAGCCATAGCAGCTATAGAAGCAGTGGGAGATTGAGTGGAGAAATGGCTCAATCTCAAATTCCCATGGAAAAGCTGACCTCAGACAACTATGCTACATGGTCGGTGAGATTGGAACATTATCTCAAGCGGGCGGCTCAGTGGGCAGCCGTAGAGCAGGTGCCTGTAACTGAGGTAGAGCGAGAACGGGACAGCAAGGCTCTAGCAAACATAATTCTGTCAGTAGACAACAACCAGCTAGTCTACGTGGCAGGGAAGCCAAATGCTCGCGAAGCGTGGGTGGCTTTGAAGACCGTTCACCTTTGGACTTCAGCCGGGACTATCCTCTCATTAACGAGGAGGCTGTGCCGAAGCCATAAATTGTCCCACGCACCAGCAGCCGAGCACCTCAGGAATCTAGCGGAGATTTTCAGACAGCTAGAGCTGAGGGGAAAGAATTATTCTCCAGAGGACCGAATGCACTTCATGCTAGGATCCTTAGATGACAGCTACCATGTGCTGATAACATCCCTGGAGTGTATGGATGCGGCACTTTTAACGCCAGAATACGTGTGGGGACGGATCCTTGAAGACGAAGCAAGGTGATGGGAGAGCCAGGACCAGATGGCCGCAGCCCAGCAGAGACCGCATCAGGTGATAAGAGCAGCTCAATCGTCGCGGCAGACATCAGCCCCGCAGTTAGGAGTTCACCCCGGAGAGGGACCACCCATACAGCCAACGCCGATGACTTCGCCGATGACATCACCGAAGACATCAGCCGAGCTGAGGGGCCATACCAGTGGGGCGGCGTTCTACCCTACGCAGATGTCGGAGAAGCAAGCACGTGGAGCTGGCCGGAGGAGTGGAGTCTTCAAGGAGGAACCGGAGGAATGTGTGCTCTTTGTGAACAAATGTTTCAGTTGCGGCTCAACAAAGCATTTCAAAAGAAACTGCCCTAATGAGTTGGCGAGAAGACGTCTGCGAAAACAGACTGGGAATTCCTCGCATACCTCAGTTGTGCTGGCGGAGGCCGGAGAAGCAGAGAGCCTGTGGCTCATGGACAGTGAAGCTAGCAAGGTGTTTGTAAATACTGCTTCAATGTTAAAATCTAAAAAGTGTTCAGCCAAGACCCATGTAAGTTTGGCGGACGGGAAACATTTGGAGGTGGAGTGTGAGGGGGAGGTATTTTTCCCGGCTTTAAATCACACGTTCAGGAATGTTTTGTGCGTCCCAGGGCTCGAGAATAATTTATTGAGCGTGTCTGCCCTTGCTCAAGCTGGTTTTACTGTGGTGTTTCAGGCGAAAGCCTGCCTGGTAAAAAAGCAAGAGGCTGTACTGTTAAAGGGGCCCATTAAGCAGGATGTTTATGTGGTGCACAGTAGCTCAGCAGAGTCATTTAATGCGGTGGAAGCATTAAACCCTAAGCCACATGACGGCTGTGTGCACCTCCTCCACAGAAGGTTCGGCCATGCCGTCTATTCTACTCTAAAGAAAACCCTAGAGGCTTTAGGGGGTGACCTAACACTGAATAAGTGCAATTCCTTCTTGGACTGCAAGGTTTTCAAATCAGTCAAAAGTAGGAGGGGTCCAGTGGCCAAGGCCAGCAGCAGGGTTAGTAGCCAACCCCTAGAGGTCGTCCACATGGATCTGAGCGGCCCCTATCCGGACAGTGTGTTCAAAAACAGATATGCATTATGTGTGGTAGATGACAAGACTTGTTTTGGTTGGATTTATCTCTTAAAGCAAAAGAGTGAGGCTTGCCGAACTATCAAATATTGGCTTGCCAGGGTTGAGAGGCAGTTAAACCTCAAAGTAAAAAATATACAGTGTGATTGGGGTGGAGAATTCTTATTACATGCCCTGACTCAGTTCCTGGAAAGTAAAGGGATAGAACAGAGACTTGCTAATCCCGGGGTGCCACAGGAGAATGGGGTCGCAGAGCGAAGAAATCAATATTTGCCGTCAATGATGCAAGCTCTGCTGGAAGACTCACAGCTCAAACCTAGATTTTGGGGTGAGGCGATCAAGGTGTCAAATTACTTGATCAACAAGCATAAACGATATTCCCTATAAGGTGTTATATGGAAAGAATCCCTCTTTGAAGCATCTCAGAATTTTTGGGACAAAGGCATGGGTAAATGTCCCTTTGCATCAAAGGAGAAAGGGAAGCAAAAGGTCCAAGCAGTTACTTTTCCTAGGCTATCAAAAGTCAGCCAAGTCTTACAGGTTTGCAGATGCCCAGAACAGAATCACCTGTAGCAGGTCAGCTACCTTTGGTGAATCTTTTAACTGGCCAAGGCTGCATGGGGAGGAAAAGGAGCCAGAGACAGTGCAGTTGCCTTTAAGTGAGCAGGCAGAAACCCAAGACATAAACATTTCCCCGCAGAGAACTCCCAGCAGGGAAGCTGCAAGGTCTGAGGATTCAGAAGGAGGGGAGGCGGGGGAAATGGTAGTCAGACGCTCTGACAGGACTACAAAGGGTAAAGCTCCCATAAGGTTTGGGTACGATGAAAGCTGTGACTGTGCTAATTATGTGTCAATTCATGAATGGCTAATTACCAAGAAATGCTTTCTCTGGGAGAGAAGGAGAGAGATTTATGGTATGAGGCAATGAATTTGGAAATGCAAGCTCTGAAGAAGCATAAGGTGTTCACTCACACATCACTGCCGAGCGGACAACCAGTAATTGGTTGCAGGTGGATTTTCAAGGTGAAAAGTCTTGCTAATGGTGCTGTGCAAAGAAAAGCCAGACAAGTCTGCAAGGGATATAGCCAAAGAAAATACTTGAGTTATTATGAAACCTTCAGTCCCAAGATTCGGGCTGAATCAGTTAGATCTGTCCTGGCAGTGGTAGGGTTAAAGAAGTTAGAGGTATGGCACTATGATATCAAAACTGCATACCTGAATGCTCCACTAAAAGAAACAATTTTCATGGAGCAAATTCCCGGGTTCAAGCTGAAAGAAGGAGCCATGGTTTTACGGCTTAACAAGGCTCTTTATGGTCTCCATCAGTCAGCTAGGGAACGGTATAATTGCTTTGACAAAGCCATAAAGCAATTAGGATTCACACAGAGTGTGGCTGACTCCTGTCTGTATTCAAGGAGCACGGGGCAAAGCGTGTCTTACTTGATTGTTTTCGTGGATGATATCTGTATGGTGACTAATACAACACAAGAACAAATACAGTTTCAGAAGGAGTTGAGTACCAAGTTCAAACTGAAATGTTTGGGACCCATTCAAAGCTATTTGGGGGTACAGGTGTCTAGAGACAAGGATGGATTTTATTCCTTATCTCAACCAAGCAAAATACAGCAATTGCTGGAAAGGTTTAACTTGACTAATGCAAATGCTGTGGATACCCCAATGGTCACAGGGTATGTGAAAGATGAGACAGAAGGGCAAGAAGAGTGTGACAGAGAACTATACCAATCTCTAGTCGGGAGCCTTGTCTATTTAGCTTGTTGGACCAGACCTGATATCTATCAAGCTGTACACTGTCTCACTAAATGAAATATGTCTCCAAAGCAAAGAGACTGGAAGGCTGCTAAGCGGGTCCTTAGGTATTTGAAGAGCACGGTGGATAAGCAGTTACACTTGAGAGCAGAGGAGGGAAGCTTGACAGCTTATGTGGATGCTTCCTGGGCAGATGAAAAAGATTCCATATCTACAACTGGGTATATTTTGTATCTGGGAAAGGCACCAATTCATTGGAAGTCCCAGAAACAATCATTCGTGGCTACTAGCTCATGTGAAGCAGAGAATAGCGCCATTAGCGATGTGTGGGACAACTGGAATGGTTTGTGTTCATGTTAAATGAATTGGGTGTACAAGTATCCCTGCCAGTGAAAGTGTTTTCAGATAATGAAGCAGCAAAAACTCTTGCCAATGAGCAATCTGTTAGAGGCAAGAGCAAGCATGTAAAAATAAGGTACCAGAATGTGTCAGCTGCGGTAAACAATAATCTGATAACTGTGATAAAATGTGCAGGTGTAACTAATATAGAAGATCTATTTGCCAAGGTGGTGGATTGCAACAGATTCTTGCAGCTGTCCAAACTAATATGACATACTTGAGAAGGAGTGTTGGAATATGCAAGGCTGTCATATTAGCTGTGGCAGGCAGAGTTAGATGAAGGGGATCTAACTGCCAACCTGGGCTGATACAATGGCCTGGAAAGCCCCTAGGAGGCCTGATTACACTGGCCAGAACCAGTTGAGGCCAGAGGCTGAGGTGATCTGTTGCACCTGTAGGGTAACTCAGCCTGAACTACTAATTGATGCCTGGTGGTGGCATTATGTATATAAGTGTTAGACTCCATGAGTCTGTTGGGAGATATGGTGGATAGAGTGTGTATTTAGCACTGTAAATAAACAACTGCATTTCTATAAGCTCTAGTGGTTCTGGTGGTCATTCCTGGACGTTGGCACAATCCGCCAGCTCCAGCGACATTATTTTGGGTGCGGTGGAACACGGGCAGGATGGTGCTGCTGCACTCGTCTTTTTAGTGGATTCCTAGAGGCACCTGGTTGGCCACTGTGTGAACAGACTGCCTTGGTCTGATCCAGCAGGGCCTTTCTTATGTTCTTACGTTCTTAATGCCAGTCCTAAACAATTGGCAGCCAATACAATCTCAGAGTAATACAGCAAGGAACAGAAAATGGTAGGATTTTTTTTTTTGAGCACCCAGTTTATTTGCCAGCATTTTGTGTGTTTCAGAACTAACGGGACAGCCAAACCAATCATCGAAAAATTGCCTGTCTGGTCACAACCGGTGAGTGGGATGCAATCCGAACCAGCTGGTGCTCAAACATCCAGGATATCCCCTCCATATATCCCACTCCGCTGCTTCATAGAATAGTGGGCTATTCTGGAAATGACCCTTCATCCTTAAATGCCTCCAGATACTTGAAGAGTTGGGTTTTTATATGACAACTTTCTCTACCACTTAAGGAAGAATCAAACTGGCTTACAATCACCTTCCCTTCCCCTCCCCACAACAGACACCCTGTGAGGTAGGTGGGGCTGAGAGAGGGTGACTAGCTCAAGGTCACCCAGCTGGCTTCATGTGGAGGAGCAGGGAAACAAATCCAATTCACCAGATTAGCATCCACCGCTCATGTGGAGTTTTGTAGATCCCATAAGGAATGGGCATCCTCATGCCTTGAAGGATGGATTCATTATAATTGTGGGGTTCCTCCCCTCCCTAAATCTGCCCTTCCCAGGCTCTGCCCTCCAAATCTTGGGAAATTTCCTAACCCCAATTTGGCAACCCTAGCCCCAACAGATGACCTGCTAATGTTATGCAATAGAGAAGGTGAGTGGGCCATTTGCATGCAGGAAAGGATGTGATGGGGCCTTATAAACATTTCCAGAGTCAACGTGCTGTAATGGTTAAGAGCAGTAATTTGGAGCGGTGGACTCTGATCTGGAGAACTGGGTTTGATTCCCCACTCCTCCAAATGAGCGGCGGAGGCTAATCTGGTGACCTGGATTTGTATCCCCACTCCAGTTGGGTGACCCTTGGCTAGTCACAGCTCTCTCAGCCCCACCTATCTCACAGGGTGTCTGTTGTGGGGAAGGGAAGGTGATTGTAAGCCGGTTTGATTCTTCCTTAAGTGGTAGAGAAAGTTGGCATATAAAAACCAACTCTTCTTCTTCCTTCAGGCCTTCCCCTAGGGTCACTGTCTCTCAGTTGGGAAATACCTGGAGATTTTGGGGGCAGAGAATGGGGAGGGAGGGGTTTGGGTGTGTTCGGACCTTAGTGGTGTATAATTCCATAGAGTCTACCCTCCAAAGCAGCTATTTTCTCCGGTGGGGGAGCTGATCTCTGCCACCTGGAGATGAGTTCTAATTCCGGGAGATCTCCAGGTACCACCTGGGGAGTGGCAACCATACCTTCCCACTGGATGAGGACCGGATCAGCTTGTCGAATGTCAATCCTTGCCCGATTTGAAATGATCAGATCGACACAAGGGCATTGCTAGATTCACAGAGCCACATATTTAAATCATGAGTTTTCTTGTGCTTTCTCAGAATGATCAGATGTTCATCTTGGGAAGACCAGGAACATGTTTGAATCTACAGACCTCTGATATAATCAACAACACTGTCTGTTCCAGTTTTGGCACAGGGAAAAGCGAGAAGCTTCCTCGGGAGGTGGTGAGCTCTCCTTCCCTGGAGGTTTTTAAGCAGAGGCTAGATGGCCATCTGTCAGCAATGCTATGACCTTAGGCAGATCATGAGAGGGAGGGCATCTTGGCCATCTTCTGCGCATGGCGTAGGGGTCACTGGATGTGTGTGGGGGGGAGATAGTTGTGAATTTCCTGCATTGTGCAGGGGGTCGGACTAGATGACCCTGGTGGTCCCTTCCAGCTCTATGAATCTATGATTCTGTTCTATGATTCTATGGTACAACAGGAGTGGAACAGCATGGAATCCATTTTCAAGATGGTGCCACGAAACCAGGACACCGTTGTCTTTGAGTCGTTTCTTATACAGCAGGCCGTCATCCCTCTGCACATCATATTCACAAGTTAAGATGAACGTTTCTGGGAGTCCTTTTAAAAAGGGACCTTCAGCCAAAAGCGGGGCAAGTTTTCTGTCGAGCACTTCGTTGGTCAAGCTGAATAAATGATCTTTCGAAGATCTTTCAAAGAAGAAGAAGGCTGGAGTGCGGTTTCCAATTCTAAACTCGTAAGGGATACTGTCTGAAGTTACCCACTTCCTGTATTTTGTTTGAATGCTTTCAAGAATGGTATTTCCTGCAGTAGCCATGTCGACTATTGTTTGGGATTTATCAAGATATTGTGCAGCAAATTTCAACAAATCCATCTGAGATGGAAAAGGGAAGAAGCTGCACCTAAGCACAGACTTTTTAAATTGTGGAACTCCCTGCCCCAGGATGTGATGATGGCCGCCAGTTTGGAAGGCTTGAAGAGGGGAGTGGACATGTTCATGGAGGAGAGGGCTATCCGTGGCTACTAGTTAAAATGGATACTAGTCAAGATGCATACCTATTCTCTCCAGGATCAGAGGAGCTTGCCGAATATATTAGGCACTGTGGAACACAGGCAGGACAATTCTGCTGCAGTCGTCTTGTTTGTGGGCTTCCTAGAGGCACCTGGTTGGCCACTGTGTGAACAGACTGCTGGACTTGATGGGCCTTGGTCTGATCCAGCAGGGCCTTTCTTATGTTCTTATGAGAGCAGGGGACAGAGAAGAGGGTGGCGGAACTTAGCACAAGGGCCATGTGTGGAGGGGGGGATATAAAAAGGGGGAAAGGAAAAATGGGAGGAGGCTGGTGGGAGATGAAAAAGTGGGAAGGAGAAGATAGGTTGCAGCCTCATGGCTCTTCCCCTATACTTTGGGCAGATCGGTTCTGTTTTTCAACCCTTGGCAGAGGTAAGCAGCCCCAGTGCCTCCAAAACGGTCGCCACAAAGTCTGATATGGGCAGGGTCCACCCCATCATTCTCTGAATTCCCCATAAAGAATCATGACATTCGTTGGACTGTGACGGATAAGGGCTCTCTGGAACAAGACGATACCTGTTAACACCAAAGTCAAGACGTTAAACCAGGATTGTGTCTAGTTGGTTCAATGGACCAATTTACACATTCAGGTACCATGTTAAGAACGGAAGAACATAAGAAAGGCCCTGCTGGATCAGACCAAGGCCCATCAAGTCCAGCAGTCTGTTCACACAGTGGCCAACCAGGTGCCTCTAGGAAGCCCCCAAACAAGACAACTGTAGCACCATCCTGCCTTTCCACAGCATCTAATATATTCGGCATGCTCCTCTGATCCTGGAGAGAATAGGTATGCATCATGACTAGCGTCCACTTTGACCAGTAGCCATGGATAGCCCTCTCCTCCATGAACATGTCCACTCCCCTCTCAAAGCCTTCCAAGGTGGCAGCCATCACCACATCCTGGGGCAGGGAGTTCCACAATTTAACTATGCGTTGTGTGGAGAAATACTTCCTTTTATCTGTTTTGAATCTCTCACCCTCCAGCTTCAGCAGATGACTCTGCATTCTGGTATTATGAGAGGGAGAGAAGCTTCTCCCTGTTCACTCTCTCCATATCATGCATAATTTTATAGACCTCTATCATGTTGATGATACTGAGAACAATGTATTAATGACTTTACTAGGGAAGAGCTCGGTTTGAGAAATCTGATGAAGATACCTGACAAAGAAGAAGAGTTGGTTTTTATATGCCGACTTTCTCTACCACTTAAGGGAGACTCAAGCAGGCTTACCATCACCTTCCCTTCCCCTCCCCACAACGGACACCCTGTGAGGTGGGTGGGGCTGAGAGAGTGTGACTAGCCCAAGGTCACCCAGCTGACTTCGTGTGTAGCAGCGAGGAAACCAGATTAGCCTCTGCCGCTCATGTGGAGGAGTGGGGAATCAAACCTGGTTCTCCAGATCAGAGTCTACCGCTCCAAACCACAGCTCTTAACCCCTACACCACGCTGGGAGCATTAGTTCTCAAAAGTTAATACCCCCTCCGCCAAATCGTCTTGGTGCTGCTGGACTCAAATTTGGCTGCTCTACTGCAGATCAACACAGCGACCCTCTCAAACTGCCCGGGAAGAAAATACTGCTGGATCCTAACTCATACAAAATACCCTTCTCTGATTTGACCTGATTTCCCTTAGATAACAAGAATTCATTCACAGTTAATTGGGTTAATTACATTTACTTCTTCGGACACATCACGATTTTGACTGCAAGATGAAACTCGTTTCAAATCTAGAGGTTTGCTACTGCCTGACAGTTACAGAGACGGATGTTGGACAAGACTGGTTCACTTTTATCGCTGGCAATCTTCGTGCGGAACATCGGCTACTTGATTAATGCGACCATCTACATACACAATGCCCCCACCCACAAAAAAAAATGTTTGAGTAATTATTCCTAAGGGGCTAATTGGTTAAATTATGCCGCCCACCATTTCAGTTAGAGTTGTTATCTAACGTCACATCTGATGATAATTCATCTACCCGACAGATACGAGAACAGAATCACTCTCTCTGACAATATAACGGCACAGTCTTTCCTGAGTGTTATGTGTTAAGTGCCGTCAAGTCGCTTCCGACTCATGGCGACCCTATAATTGAAAGTCCTCCAAAATGTCCTATCTTTGACAGCCTTGCTCAGGTCTTGCAAATTGAGGGCTGTGGCTTCCTTTCTTGAATCAATCCATCACTTGTTGGGTCTTCCTTTTTTCCTGCTGCCCTCAATTTTTCCCAGCATAATTGTGTTTTCCAGTGACTCTTGTTATCTCATAATGTGACCAAAATGCGATGGACTTAGTTTAGTCATATTAGCTTCTAGGGTCAGTTCAGGCCTGATTTGATCTAGAACCCACTGATTTGTTTTTTGGGCTGTCCACAGTATCCATAACACTCTCCTCCACATTTCAAAGGGATCTACTTTCTTCCTATCAGCTTTCTTCAATGTCCAGCTTTCACACCCATACATAGTAATAGGGAATGTGATGGCAGTCTTTCCTAGGCACCTGGAAAATAATGGTTTTGGTGAGAGTGGTTTGTGTATATCTTTGGCAGCGCAGGACAAGCCCTTGGGCCCAGCAGCAAGTCTTACCGGGGTGGAGCGGGATGGGACAAGGGGCAGAAAGTTGCAGTCAAGATAGCCTTAGAATCAGGGCAGCCTCGGTAGTCTGGCCCAGGGAAGCTCAAAAGGTTTGAAGCCCGCGAGCAAGCCTGGATAGAAGAACAACGGCTTTCTGGGACCAGGTGGTTTAAGGCAGGGCATGACTGTGGCATAGCTGAATTGTGGAACTCCCTGCCCCAGGATGTGGTGATGGCTGCCACCTTGGAAGGCTTTGAGAGGGGAGTGGACATGTTCATGGAGGAGAGGGGTATTCATGGCTGTTAGTTAGAATGGACACTAGTCATGCTGCTTACCTATTCTCTCCAGGATCAGAGGAGCATGCCGAATATATTAGGTGCTGTGGAACACAGGCAGGACAATGCTGCTGCAGTCATCTTGTTTGTGGGCTTCCTAGAAGCTCCTGGTTGGCCACTGTGTGAACAGACTGCTGGACTTGATGGGCCTTCGTCTGATCCAGCATGGCCTTTCTTGGTCTGATCCAGCATGGCCTTTATGAGAGCAGGGGACAAGGGCCTTGTGTGGAGTGGGGATCTAAAAAGGAGGAAAAGAAAAATAGGAGGAGGCTGGCCAGAGATGAAAAAGGAGAAAGGAGAAGAAAGGTTCCAGCCCCATGGCTCTTCCCCCATGAAATGCAGTGTAACTCTGAGGTGGGTGAAGTTATTCACGCCTTCAGGGTCATGAAGTGGGGCATAAAGCAACCCATATAAGGAAATAGGTAAGGTAAAGGTCCCCTGTGCAAGCACCAGGCCATTCCTGACCCATGGGGTGACGTCACATCCTGACGTTTCCAAGGCAGACTTTTGTTTTGTGGGGTGGTTTGCCAGTGCCTTCCCCAGTCATTTCCCCTTGATCCCCAGCAAGCTGGGTCCTCATTTTACCAACCTCGGAAGGATGGAAGGCTGAGTCAACCTTGAGCAGGCTACCTGAAACCGACTTCCATCGGGATCGAACTCAGGTCGTGAGCAGAGCTTTTGACTGCAGTACTGCAGTTTACCACTCTGCACCACGGGGCTCCTACATAAGGAAATAGGGCTAGTGATTTCAGGACTTCGTGGTCTCTAGGTATGATGTTCCCCTGCCCCAAGAGGATGCTACAGTATCATCGATCAATGTATCCAATACTCAACGTGGCCCCATCTGTGGATGCATAAATCCAGAGACTGGGGCCATAGACAGGCTCAATAGACTTTCTAGAAACCTGAGAAAAGCTCCTTTAAAAAAGTAGTGGGGTTAACCCCTCTCATCAAATAATGATAAAAAAGAGAACCTGTAGCTTTAAGAAACAAATCCCTCAGTGGCCATTGTTGGGCAACCACATCAGTATTGCCAGCCTTGGTTTCTGTCAGTAAAAGGCAAGGGGATTTTTCCAGGACTCACTGGGGTCAGGCTTGGCAGTAGCCACTGGGCAGCATGCTATCACACATCTTATACGACTCAACCATGCTCAGCTGCTTGTTATTGTTCAACAGCACTCTCCCCAAAAAAGCCTGTGTCATGGTTACAGTTTTTGGCTATGATCTGGGAGACCCAGGTTTCAATCTCCACTTGCTGTGGAAGCTCACTTGGGTGACTTTGGGCCAGTCGCACACTCCCAGCCTAACCTACCTCGCAGGGTTGTTGTGAGGGTAAAAGGGAGGAGAAGAGAATGACGTCAGCTGCTTTGGGTCTCCATTGGGGAGAAAAGCTGGATAGCAGTACAGTAAATAAAGAATAAATATAGCTGAAGATGGGGGTGGGTGGGTAAAAGGTAAGTTGGTGGGTGGATGGGAAGAAGAGAAGGAAGCAGGGGGAAAGCGCATGGAATGCAGGGAATGGCAAACCATCTCCGGATGTCTCTTGACTTGAAAACACTACAGGGGTTGCCATAAGTCAGCTGTGACTTGATGGCATACACATACACATTGTCAAAATTGATCAACTTGCAATGCAGAACTTCAGTGATTTCTGGAAGAAGAAGAAGAAGAAGAAGAAGAAGAAGAAGAAGAAGAAGAAGAAGAAGAAGGAGGAGGAGGAGGAGGAGGAGGAGGAGGAGGAGGAGGAGGAGGAGGAGGAGGTTTTTATATACCGACTTTCTCTACCACCTAAGGGAAAGTCAAACCGGCTTACAATCTCCTTCCCTTCCCCTCCCCACAACAGACACCCTGTGAGGTAGGTGGGGCTGAGAGAGCTCTGAGAGAGCGGTGACTGGCCCAAGGTCACCCAGCTGGCTTCATGTGCAGGAGTGGGGAAGCCAACCCAGTTCACCAGATTAGCCTCCGCTGCTTATGTGGAGAAGTGGGGAATCAAACCAGATCAGACTCCATCGCTCCAAACCCCACTCTTAACCACTACACCACGCTGGGACTGTGGCCACTGGCCGTCACCAGCCAAAGTTAACGCTAAGCCGAGTCAAGGTAACTTACCGTGCCGAAGAGCATAAGCAGCAGAATGTGAGAGAAGCACATTTTTAGAGGCAAGCCCGATCTCGTCAGATCTGGGAAGCTAAGCAGGGTCAGTATGTGGCAGGGAGACCACCAAGGAAGGCTCTGCAGAGGAAGGCGACGGCAAACCACCTCTGCTCAACTAGTCGCCAAGAAAACCCACCAGGGGTCTCTATAAGTCGGCTGAGACTGGAGGTGGTTCATACACACACACACAATGTCCAGAGGAGAAAGCGTCAAATAAAACCCAGGACGTCATCAGTAGTACACTAGCACCAAGCAGAGCGCATGTGATCACTGTGAAAAGGTACCAATCCATGGCCACTGGTTTTCCACCAAGGTGCTTCCAGCAGAGGATCCAGTTGTGGCTCTTCCGTCCCGCACAGCTGGCTTTCCAAGCATTAAAAGCACTGGCAGCTACTCGGATGAAAGGAAGCATCTCCTGATTGGTTCCTAGCAGCATATGTAGCTATATGTTAGGAATGGGAAAATTGCTTGAAAAGATTAGTCATTCGTTTAATATGTACATTATTTTGATAGTATCATTTCCATTGTTGCCGAGATGAATTAGGAGTTGCCATTAAAAGGATGATTTGAGAATGCATGACATGATAATTTGTTTAATTTTTTTTAAAAGTTGCCCAGGGGCACCTTTAAAAGCTAACAGAACTCTTTCCATCATCCGTTTTTGTGAGTCAGATCTCTCTTCATCAGATGCATAGGAGTGTAAATCATTCAGGCCTGATTTATATACATAGCAGAAAGGTGGGAGAAGAAGGGGTTGCAGTCATTCTAGTGCTCTGGGTGAAAGTCCAGGATAGGGCCCAGAAGAGGGTCAACAACCTCCAGGCAGAGGCGGGCCTACATTTTTGGGACCTGATGCTTCAACTGTTATGGGGAACCCTTCGCAACCAGCGAAGAGGTCTGGGTACCTGCTGTTATCTTCTTCAGTGGGGTTGCTCTGTGGCAGATGTATTGGTTCATTCTCTAATAGAGAGGCAGAAGGTCATGAGAGGGGGCTCGTTAGGATAAAGAGGTGAAAACCTGCTTTTTTGGTGTTAAAATGCACACGCGAGAACAGTGCAGCCTGAATGGAGAATTCAGATGCCTTTTTATGGTATCAATTGGCTCTAGACTAAGGGCTGAGCTAAAGAACTATTAAGCCGTGTACCAACAAAGGATTAGAGGATCCAGCTGCCAAAATGTAGGCTATGAATAAATTCTGGTAAGCTCGGCGAGCCCATACAGCTGGGGGTTCGGGCGCTGCAAGCTCCCAAGAAAATTTTGAAATTTGACCAATTACAGGGACATTTTGAGGCCATAGGAAATGGGTATTAGAGCATATTCTAAGGTAAATATTAAGTACTTCAACCCATCAGCCAATGATTCTATCATTAAAATCGCCTTATTTTAATAACAGACATCTAATAAAACTCCATCGCTTTTGCTGAAAAAGTCACTCATTAAAAAAAAAAAAGTTGATTCAGGGCCCCTCCAGGATTAGAGACCGTGAGGCTTAAACTTCATTAGTTTCATAGTAGATCCGCCACTGCCTCCAGGTGGTAACTGGAGATTTCCTGCTATTCTAACTGATCTCCAGGCGATGGAGATCAATTTACCTGGAGAAAATGGCCGCTTTGGAAGGTGCACTCTATGGCAGGGTTTTTTTAAACCCCCCGATGTAATTATTTTTAGATTTCAGATTTTTCTGCAAATCTGGGGCATTTTTCAGGATTGTAGAAAGATCTGTCTTGCCCATTCACAGCTCCGGTCACTGGATTTAAGTATCCTCAGATTTGGCCAGCCTTGCTACTAGAATTTACGATTTCTGGTTTGAGAGCCATTGCCTGTCAGAACAGACAGTTCTGTCTTTGATAGGCCAAATATTTCAAACTGTGACCCCTTCCCCCCCCCCCCAAGCTATGGCAGTGGCTCTCAGGCAGGAGTCTTACAGAACACCTTCTGGTGGAAAGTGGTGGAAACTGCCATCAATGAGAACTAAACACACCCATGCCACTCCCTCATCAGCAAAAATCAGCTTCTATGGCTTTTAAAGTGATGTTCTTGAAGCTGATGTGTGACTCTAATCAAGCAGTGAATCTGAAGTCAACACTCAAAGTAATATGTAGCTCAGCCCTCGGGCTCCCACGCCCCAATCCTTCACCACCTCTTCCAGGAATTCCTTAAATAACTAATTAAGTCATCCCTACAGCGGACGCCCTGTGTGAAGACATGCGTCTCATGGCAATTGGAGAGCTGATTCATAACATGCGATCACACACGCATGCTTTATTTCCTTTTATTTTTGAAAAACTTTGAACGGTTTTCTGCAAAAAGGTACTTTTTATTGTCAGTCAGTTATGGTACACATGAACACATGAACCGAATCAGACCCTTGGTCCATCGAAGTCAGCATTGTCTACTCAGACCGGCAGCGGCTCTCCAGGGTCTCAGGCAGGGGTCTTTCGCATCACCTACTTGCCTAGTTCCTTTAACTGGAGATGCCGGGGATTGAACCTGGGACCTTCTGCATGCCAAGCAGGTGCTCTACCACTGAGCCACAGCCCCTCCCCATTTACATTCACGGCAACAACTGAATGTCCTTTCAGCTTTAGTCCAGTTGCTTCATTATGAATGGCACTGCTTGTACTTGTCCTCCGCTCTTCCCCAGCAGCTGATTGAGTGCCATATGACATGGGGGTCCCATCTTCCAGCACTATATCCTTTTTCATTTTGGATCATCTCATCATAGGGTTTTCGAGGTATGAGTTGGTGAGAAGAGGTTTACGACTTTGGGACCCCTATGTGTCCCAGCAACCTGGGGTCCCACAAGGGCATATGGGACCAAAAGCTGCCAGGAAAACCAGGGCACTGCTATGCCAAGGTGAATCAATGAGTCCAGGGCTCTGGACTCCAGCTTGGTGAACTACGCAAGCTTTGGGAGCTTGTCAGGCAGAGATGGGTAGTTTGCATTTCCCTGCCTCAAGCTGGAGAAGCTGGAACAATAGGGAGAAAATTAGCCTCCCTTGCATACTTAATGGAGTGCTCCAAACAGACTATCTAATAGGGGTAACACCACTGCCTCCTTCTGCACAGTACTAACCAGGGTTAGCTGAAGTGGCATTGCTGTCTACAAAAGCTTAGAAAAACACAATTACCTATGCTGAATTAACTAAGTTAGCAACAACAACCAGCACGTAGTCACCACTTTCAAATTCTCCTAATTTATAGATTCACAAATTTCACAAAACACAATTAAGTTCATTGTATCATGTGCTATATTCATATAAAACCAATATAAGAACAATTGTGAAAATTTCACACAGAAACCATTGTTATCTACATTCAACAAATGCAAAATCCCAATACAAGTGCAGAATGGCAGTAGCAAATTAAACAAAATAATGTCCACATATAGAAGTAATGTCGTGAACAGTCTCTCTCACACTGGCCACAGCCAGTAGAAGCTGCGTAGGACAAAACAAAAAAAGTCCCGCAGCCAAGATCCAGGCGTGAGAGTCCAGTGGAAACAGGAGCCGCGAAATTTCCCCACATGCTGCGGTGAAGAGCAGCAATACTCACTGAGCGGCAAAACTGCAAGACTGGAAAGCCCACAGCTCGCAGGCACAAATAGCGCTGTCTTCCTGGTTTGGAGAGACGCGGCTCCAGAAAGCAGGAGAAAAGGAGGGAGTCTCCCGGACACCGGGAGATCAGGAAGAGTTCCCGCAGCTCTCTGCGGAACAGATGACACCAACAAAACAGAAGGAAAATATAAAGTGAAGTCCAACTTGGACGCCACCTCTAGGTTGGTAGGCGTTTCGAAGCTTCTTCAGCTAGTTGGTCTTCCTCTTTTTAATTTTTTTAATTTTTATGTGGGTAAATTGCCCACCTTTATGAAGAAGGGCATAAAAGCCTCTGTATAGAAGAAATGGACTTGCACCAGTTCCTAATCATATGTGTAGTCTACGATTGTCAATTGTCTACGAAAGGCTGCCAGCATCACCTTCCGCTACTGCTGCTGCCCAGTGGCTACCTTTCAAGGATTCCTCTGCCCCCGTCGCCATTGGGACTGTCTATTCTCTTCTGCTGAAGCGGCCGTTGATCCCTGAAGAGAGTAGATGAGAATCTTAACACATAATTTCTAGGATGTAAACATTCTTAGTTCCTGGCTGGCGCTAACTATGTTGACTTCATGGGAGGACTTCAAAGCGGTGAACAGTCTTTCCTGGAGCGCCATAGCCCTACCACAGAACCAGCGGTATGAGTTTTGGGGTTGGAAGCATGACACTCAAACTGGTTTTGTGTCATGCACATATGCCCTAACGTACCCGCACAGATTTAATTAGAATGCCTTGCCACGAGTCTTGGATGGCGCATCAAAAACATCCCATCACAGTAATCATGGGGCAGCCCATGTCTGCGTACGCCTTTCTCAAATGCCTTGCAGACAGTTGTTGACGATAACCACATATGAAAAAGCAATAAGCGTTATTAGAGTACCTCTGAAATTGCGAAGGGCTGACCAACATTTTAAAAAGCTCAGCCCAGCTTTCGGGCCTGTGCCATGTGATCTGTAGTCTGGGAAGCTTGACATGATTGTGTGATTTGTCTATATCACATGGTACTCAATCTTTTTGGGAACTTCTTGCTTCTGAGCGTGTGGGGAGGGGCCGTGGCTCAGTGGTAGAGCATCTGCTTGGCATGCAGAAGGTCCCAGGTTCAATCCCCGGCATCTCCAGTTAAAGGGACTAGGCAAGTAGGTGATGTGAAAGACCCCTGCCTGAGACCCCAGAGAGTCGCTGCTGGTCTGAGTAGACAACACTGACTTTGATGGACCACGGGTCTGATTCAGTATAAGGCAGCTTCATGTGCTCGTGTGTGTGTGTGTGTGTGTGTGTGTGTGTAAAGTACCATCAAGTCACAACAGACTTATAGCAACTCAGTAGGGTTTTTAAGGCAAGGGACATTGAGAAAAGCTGTAACGTGTCCAGAGGAGGGCAACAAAGATGATGAGGGGTCTGGAGACCAAGTCTTATGAGGAAAGGTTGAAGGAGCTGGGTATGTTTAGCCTGCTGAGGAGAAGACTGAGGGGTGATATGATAACCTTCTTCAAGTACTTGAAGGGCTGTCATATAGAGGAAGGTGCTGAGTTGTTTTCTATTGCCCAAGAAGGTTGGACCAGAAACAACGAGTTGAAATTAAATCAAAAGAGTTTCCAACTAGACGTTAGGAAGAGTTTTCTAACAGTTAGAGTGGTCCCTCGGTGGAATAGGCTTCCTTGGGAGGGGGTTGGCTCTCCTCCCCTGGAGTGAGGTGCCCTCCTGAAGTTCTTGAGGGTTCCCTACCATGCAAATGGGTCTGGCCCAGTAGCTGGTACCATTCAACTGGGCCATAATTTTCCTAAGTAGAGATTGCTTGGGGAGAGAAGGAAAGTTGCAGACAGAGGGGCACATAAATGTAGGTTGGCTTTTGGATGGGAAGGAGAGAAGGAAGTAGGAAAAGGGGATTCCTTCCCTATAGGGGATTTCAGGGAAGGAAAAGAGGACATCGTGGGGGAAGGGGAAATGAAATGCTTCTGAAAAGTCTTTGCAGGTTCCCTCTTGTAATCTTCTATTTGACTGTGTTGAGCGCCACCTAGTGGCGAAACATGAACTGTTGATGGGGTTGCCAGGTCCCTCTTCGCCACCGGCAGGAGGTTTTTGGGGGAGCCTGAGGAGGGTGGGGTTTGGGGAGGGGGAGGGACTGCAATGCCATAGAGTCCAATGGCCAACACAGCCATTTTCTCCAGGGGAACTGATCTCTATCGGCTGGAGATCACTTGTAATAGCAGGAGATCTCCAGCCAGTACCTGGAGGTCGGCAACCCTAACAAATAGATATACACAAATCCTTTTCGAGACTAATATTTGCTATCAGAGTAATGCATTCTTATGTTAAGATTTTATCACTTGGACACAGACGACAAAAACCCAGTTGATCCGCTAGCAAAGAGCAGCGTTCCTTCAGCAAATGGGATCTTCCCACTTTTAGTGGGTTTATGGCCTCATGTTACACATGTACATATATGCCATCAACTTGCAGCTGACTTGTGGTGACCCCAGTGAGGGGTTTTCAAGGCAAGTGAGAAGCAGAGGAGGTTTGCCATTGCCTTCCTCTCCAGAGTCCTCCGTGGTGTTCTCGCATCCCAGTACCAACCAAGGTGGTAGACAGATTGTTTATTTACGGCCCTTAGCCAGATAAAACTAGAAACATGGACTAAAATATTCTTACAACCAAAGAATTACAGTCCGAGACTTATAACACTTAAAAAAAGAAATAACAACCGAGACACTTCTGCCAATTGGGCTAAGATTCGGTTCTATGGTGTCGAATTTTCATTGCTGTCGAGCAAAATTTTGCAACCTTTAAAGTGATTGAAGGATTATCCCCTTGTAGGAGCAACTCAATGTTTTCTCCTGCCCTGTCAGGTCCCATTCTCAATAAGAGGGGCTCAATAAACCTAGAACGGGGTAATGTGTAAAAGTTATTGTTTAGGAGGGTGTGCTCAATAGTTTCTAAGTCCCCTGATTTACAGGGGCAGAATCTCTCCTCCCTGGGTATCTTCTTAAATTCCCCTCTAGCATAGCAGAGGGTAAGGCTGCACACCTGGCCAGGGTAAAGGCCCTTCTATAATTATTTGTCTCTAAGGAGTGGAGATAGGCTGCTGGTGTAAGGATGAATTTAGAATGGAGGACCAATAACTTCTGCAAGGTGTGAGGCGTGTTTGTGCGTGGCTCCTCCCCTCCCAGAAAATAACCTCAAGTCTGGAGTAGTAAATACTTAGATAAACCACTGAGTGATCAAGAATGGGAATATATTTTTTCAAAGGGATTAGATTTCTCCATTAGCTTGCAAATAAGAGAAAATCTAATTAAGATGGTATATATGTGGTATTTAACTCCAATTAGAATAAGTAAAATCTACAAATCAGCGAACGATAGTTGTTGGTACTGCGATAAAAAACAAGCAGACTTTATACATATGTGGTGGAAGTGTGAGAGAGCTATAGCATTCTGGACTGAAATAGTGAAATACCAATCTGTTGGAATGGAGATTGGCATCCCATGTAAACCTGAGATACTCTTGTTAAATTTAGTCCCTAGCCTAACTAAAGATAAACAATGTATGGGGTTACACATGATAACTGCTGCTAGAATGACTTTTGCCAGACACTGGAAACAAAAAACGACTCCAAATATAGAGGAATGGTTGGTTAAAGTTAAAGAAATATATGTATTAGTTAACATCACATCAGAAAAATGGTGATACAATGAGTCTAGATGAGCTATAGTTGTGTGTGTAAAGTAAAGTCAAGTCGCAGCAGACTTATGGCGACCCCTTTTTGGGGTTTTCATAGCAAGAGACTAGCAGAGGTGGTTTGCCAGTGCCTTCCTCTGCACAGCAACCCTGGTATTTCTTGGTGGTCTCCCATCCAAATACTAACTAGGGCTGACCCTGCTTATCTTCTGAGATCTGATGAGATCAGGCTAGCCTGGGCCATCCAGGTCAGGGCAAGCTATAGTTACAACCTGTAAATAAAATGGAAAATCTTATAATCAAGGGTGAGAAAGGACAACGTGCAGCGATGATAGTCTAGCTATTTTACAGAGGACTAAACCGTGTATTCGGTGTGGTAGTATTAAGGAGGATATTGGAATAAGTTGTAATATAGAAATTTTGTTAAATTTTTAAGTTTACACATATATATTGCATTTTAAATTGTGAAGATTGTTGTATGTTTTTGTTGTTGTTTATTTTATTGAATAAATATTATTATTTTTTAAAAGGCTGGAGTAGTAAAGCCTGAGTCCAGGCCTCTCTGTTTTGTCTGAGGAGGCTGGAACCCCCATACAGAAACATCTCATAAACCTCTGACAAAGTCCACAATACGGTCCAGGATTTCTACCCCGGCTGGAAAGGTGAAAAGGCCCATGTCAGAAAGGTTAATCACCCCGTGAAACCCCTGTTCAGAATGGAACCAGCTGACTTTCACCCCACAGTCCTCCAGCCGCTTCTTGTACAACAGGCTGTCGTCTCGGAGTACGTCGTACTCGCAACTCACGATGAAAGTTTCGGGGAGCTGCTCGATGACGTGGTCTTCAGCAAAAAGGGAAGAAAAAGTGACTTGCAGCAGCTCTGGGAGTTGTTTGTAAACTTCAGGCTTGTAAGGACCGTGCGGCACCGGTCGGTAACCTTGGCCCTTAAATTTCTCAGGAATGTTATCGGCACTCGCCAGCTTTCCATATTTCATCCTGAAATCATCCGGCACGTGAGAGCCCTTCAAGAGATCGTCTTTCAGGGACAGGTCCTGTCCAAAAAACCACAGACCAAAGATGACCGTATTTTCCTGGGACAAGAATGGCATACCAGTGTTCTGCACATAGGAAGGCAAGTTGAAGTCCATCGCTTGGACACCGGCATAGACCAGCAGTTGAGCCCGCAGCTTGGGAAGGTCCGGTCGCTCTGTCAGTTTCTGGGCTACGACGGTACAGAAATTGCCTCCTGCGCTGTCCCCGCAGATGACGACTTGTGAAGGATCCACGCCGTAGACTTCTGCGTTTTTCAGGAAGTGTACAGTAGCCGTCAGGCATTGCTTGTACTGACTGGGATATGGGTGCTCAGGAGCCAAGCCGTAGCTAGAAAGCCAGTATGAAGAAACAGAAGGTTAACTTATTGGACTCCTCCTTGAATCGGATTGGATGAATGAATTGACGGACAGGTGTTAAGTGGGAAGCTCATGAATGCATGGAGAGATGAATAGATAGATGGACAGACAGACAGAGAAATGGGAGAAGAAGAAGAAGAAGAAGAAGAAGAAGAAGAAGAAGAAGAAGAAGAAGAAGAAGATATGCCAACTTTCTCTACTACTTAAGGATGAATCAAACGAGCTTACAATCACCTTCCCCTCTTCACAACAGACACCCGGTGAGGTAGGTGGGGCTGAGAGAGCTCTAAGAGAGCTGTGACTAGCCCAAGGTCACCCAGTGGCTTCATGTGGAGGAGCGTGGAAACCAACCCGGTTCACCAGATTAGCATCTGCAGCTCATTTGGAGGAGTGGGGAATCAAACCCGGTTCTCCAGATCAGAGTCCACCGCTCCAAACCACTACACCACTACTTAGTCTGAATGCTGACCATGACATAACACTGCCTGGCAGCAAACTGATGTCAATTTAAATGTTGGAAAGATTGTTCTTTGCATGGAAACGTTGTAGGAAGTCAGCAAAGATAAGTATGTCCATACAGGAGCACCTTATGTACATGGGCAACATGGACTGCTTTACATCTCCTTCTGGCCAACAAATACATCCACAAATCGAGCAAGAAACTGGCATTATGATCATTGTGTATGTGAGTGTGTCTTTGTCTTTATCGATACTCAGTTGAGTTCACTTACCCAACAGATACAAGCACTATGTCAGCATCCTTGGCAATTTTATTGCTAACATCTTGATAGAAATCTAGGGGAGGAATGAAGAATTTTAGAACAGGAATTTGGAAAGCACTTTTAACATTGTGAAGTTTTTCAAAGAAAATAATATTCTCTTTTTAAAAAGGCTTGTTATTCTCTTCATATTTCAGGATCAAGTCCTTCAGCAGTCAGGGGGAAGAAATTAAGTATAAGGATTATAAATGCTTTAAAAATGGAACCAAAAACTGACTGACTTTACAAATTTGAAATTACAACCTCAGTGGGAAAAGAGCTTGATTTGGGTCTGAGCTTAGCACAGCACTAGACAAATGATCGAATTTATTTATGTATTCGTTTAAACCAAGACTTGGGTTTATTAGGAGTGTGTGCTTTTTCTTTCTTTTTTAAATTTCTGCTTAATTTCACAGATTTTGAGAATTAGATACGTTTGTTTATATAATATAAAATGCAGAGTTCTTGTTACAGAAATAATGTTAGAAATGTATGCATTCTGTAGGAAAATTTCAGCAAGAGGCAACAGAAAGAGGCTTGGATATATGCCATGATTTGAGTGGTACGACCAAGAAGCAAAATCAAACAGGAATATTAGAATCCAATCAACAGGAGAACAAAATTCAATTGCATCCCTATTTCCTGCCAGGAGTCTTTCATCCACCTCTTTTTATATATCTTTTAAAAATTCCTCATTTGTACTGAAGCTAGGAGCCCCGTGGCCCAGAGTGGTAAGCTGCAGTACTGCAGTCCAAGCTCTGCTCACGACCTGAGTTCGCTCCTGACGGGAGTCGGTTTCAGGTAGCCGGCACAAGGTTGACTCAGCCTTCCATGAGGTCGGTAAAATGAGTACCCAGCTTGCTGGGGGTCAAGCGTAGACAACTGGGGAAGGCACTGGCAAACCACCCAGTAAACAAAGTCTGCCTAGTAAACATTGTGATGTGACATCACCCCTTGGGTCAGTAATGACCCGATGCTTGCACAGGGGACTACCTTTACTTTTACCAAGAAGAAGAAGGAGGAGGAGGAAGAGGAGTAGTAGTAGTTGGTTTTTATATGCCGACTTTCTCTACCTTTTAAAAATAATTAAATTGGCTCACAATCTCCTTCCTCTCCCCACAACAGACATCTTGTGAGGTAGGTGGAGCTGAGAGAGTTCTGGGAGAACTGTGCATGGTTTAGAGAGAGTGGATACGGAGTTTTTCTCCCTCTCCCATAATACTAGAACTCGGGGTCATCTGCTGAAGCTGGAAGGTGAGAGATTCAAAACAGATAAAAGGAAGTATTTTTTCACACAATGCATAGTTAAATTGTGGGACTCCTTGCCCCAGGATGTGGTGATGGCTGCCAGTTTGGAGGGCTTTAAGAGGGGAGTGGACATATTCATGGAGGAAAGGGGTATTCATGGCTATTAGTTAGAATGGATACTAGTCATGCTGCATACCTATTCTCTCTAGTATCAGAGGAGCATGCCTATTATATTGGGTGTGGTGGAACACAGGCAGGATGGTGCTGCTGCAGTTGTCTTGTTTGTGGCTTCCTAGAGGCACCTGGTTGGCCACTGTGTGAACAGACTGCTGGACTTGATGAGCCTTGGTCTGATCCAGCAGGGCCTTTCTTATGTTCTTATGTGACTAGCCCAAGGTCATCCAGCTGGCTTCATGAGGTGGAGTGGAAAAAACAACCCCATTCACCAGACTAGAGTCAGCCGCTCATGTGGAGGAGTAGGGAATCAAACCCGGTTCTTCAGATTAGAGTCCACTGCTCATGTGGTGAAACCAACCCAGTTCACCAGATTAGAGTTTGCCACATGTGGAGGAGTGGGGAAAGCAACCCAGTTATCCAGATTAGAGTCCACTGCTCATGTGGAGGAGTAGGGAATCAAACCTGGTTCTTCAGATTAGAGTCTGCTATTCTGAACCACTATACCACGCTGGCTCTGAAGCTGCCCCAAACAGAAGTCTTGCAAATCCTTAAACACGTTATCTACAAAACCCCAAATGATCTGGCAAACATGGGATTGACTCAGATCCCATAAACCTGAATATATGTCCATGGCATGCAACTGTAAGAACCTCTCTTTGAACTGTTACCAATGCTTCCAGCCATGCCAGCTCCCCCGTGGAAGAGAAGCATTCCTTTCCTCCGGCCAGCAAAGGGTGCCTTTGGCTGGTAAACTCGGACAGGAACCCCATCGAAAAGTAGGTCTTTGGCGAAGAGGCTTGGATCCAACTTGGGATTCCTGAAACTGATCATGAAGCGGGCAAAGTCAAGCTGCTTGCAGAGGCCCAGTGATTCACAAATTTTCCCCTTGTTTCAAGGAAAAAAAAATGGATAATGTAAATTCTACTGCAAACGTTGCCTTTAAAAAAATCAGATTCACAAATACTAAAGTCATTCTATGTCACTTCTATGGACTCTTTACCTAACACATCATCTAAAAACGATCTCCACTATTTATTTATTAAAACATTCATATCCCACCATTCATAACACTTTACTACATCCCTTCCCTTTTCATTAGCCTCATAGGCTTTCAAATATCTGACCGTCTTCAGTTCTTCTGCTGGATGATGCTCTTTTTGAGAGAGAGAGAGAGCTGTGGCATAGCCAGGAGTCTCCAGACCAGGGGTTCTCAACAGGGGGAATTCCCCCCCGGGGGGATTTTTAGGGTTCCAGGGGGGGCATTGGGACCATTATTCAGCAAAGTGTGATGTCCTATAGATTATGTACAATCTGTACAATTGTAGTTTTTTTTTTAGTTACACTATCTTGGGAAGGGGGGATTATATTCTGAACAATGGTGAAAGGGGGGAATGGAGCAACAAAGGTTGAGAACCACTGCTCCAGACTAAGGCTGTGCATATTGATAAACCCAAACCTAAAATAAACACAAAATTAGCTGTTTCGGCAATATTCGGGTTTCATTCTGTCCGAATACCAAAACCTGGGAATCTACCTGAAGCCAAACAGACGATTCCTGAAAAGCCGAATAGATATCTGGCTTTTCAGGTTTGGGCTATTTGTCTTTGCTCAGATGCATGGGAGAAGGCAGTTTTGGACTCTAATCTGGTGAACCGGGTTGGTTTCCCCACTCCTACACATGAAGCCATCTGGAGACCCTGGGCCAGTCCCAGTTGTCTTCGAGCTGTCTCAGCCTCACCTACCTCACAAGGTGTCTGTTGTTGGGAGGGGAAGGGAAGGTGATTATAAGTTGGTTTGATTCTTCCTTGAGTGGTAGAGAAAACCAGCATATAAAAACCAACTCTTTTTCTTTTAAAAGAACGGAAGACACAACGGGCAGACTGTCCTCTCTACAGTTCTCAAACTTCATTCTATCTTCAACAAAGTCCTCCCCAACCCCTTTCTTGTTGGGTGACCTTGTGCTAGTCACAGTTCTCTCTGAACTTTCTCAGCCCCACCTATTTCACAAGGACTCTGTTGTGAAGAGAGGAAGGGAAGGCAATTGTAAGTAAGTCTGAGACTCCTTAAAGGTAGAGAAAAGCGGGGTATAAAACCCAACTCTTCTCCTTTCCCCCACCTTGTATTCTTAGATTGCTCTGCTTCTTTCTGATTCCATCATCTTTTATAGTGTGGTTGTATTTTTTTCCCCTTTCCTCCTTGATTTTCTTTTTGTGGGAATATTTGCACAGGTCACTACTGGAAGGACTCCACCTAAAAGATGGGAGGCAAGGTAAGCTCTGTCACTTGCTTTAGAGTAAGCTAGAGGCACAAAGTAATTTACAGAGAAGCCAAGGGGCTTAAAAGGGTGTAACTCTGCTTCAGATAGCATTGTAAAAAGGCTTAGCTTTTTACTAGATGGGAGGGAGGTGATTAGAAGGGCTATGTCTTATTGCTACATCATCATGTTTTTATTTCAGGACTATTTATCTACTGGTTTTCTCTGCTGTGCCTAAAACGTCTTTGAAATGTGTCCATTTAACCACATTTTTTGTATCATATATTATCTTTTATTTGCTTTGGGGTTTATTTCATTTGCTGGTTTGTGCAGTGTGCTTAATAAACCATTTCCCTTTATTTTAACCCAGCTGTTGAGTCTTTGCAGGTCCCTCATTAGTCAGTGTTTGCCCACGGGGGAAAACGAGGAGGCAGATTTTCATCTATTGTTTTCCAAGCTCTGGGATATACCTAGGGTAGCCAACCTCCAGGTGGTGGCTGAAGATCTCCATTACAACTGATCTCCAGCTGATAGAGATCGGTTCACCTGCCCTTTGTACACACCGCCCATCGCTACTACCGATGGTAGTAGCTACTATGGATGGTTTAGTGAGGTCCTCAGATTGGCCCCGCCGGGGTCGGCCACAGTCCTGGCAGAGCACCGAGAAGACGGTCGAATTTGACTATCTAGAGGAAATAAAAGTCATAACAAGGTTTCCACAGGTGAACCTGTGGAAGGATCATTTTTTTCTTTTTTGGGGAGGGGCCGTGGCTCAGTGGTAGAGCCTCTGTTTGGCATGCAGAAGGTCCCAGGCTCAATCCCTGGCATCTCCAGTTAAAGGGACCAGGCAAGGAGATGATGTGAAAGACCTCAGCCTGAGACCCTGGAGAGTCGTTGCTGGTCTGAGTAGACAAAACTGACTTTGATGGACCGAGGGTCTGATTCAGTAGAAGGCAGCTTCACGTGTTCATGTGTTCACCTGGAGAAAATGGCCGCTTTGGCCATTGGACTCTATGACATTGAAGTCCCTCCCCTCTCCAAACCCCGCCCTCCTCAGGCTCCACCCACAAAATCTCCAGGTGTTTCCCAACCAGCTGGCAACCCTATTGAGGGACCTCTCCTCCGCGAATCTGCCGCACACCCTTTTAAAGCCAAATCCCCTGCTCCGTCCTGAATATTTTCCGAGTTGCAAAACAATTTCAGGCGCTAATGTCATGAGCCCATGAAGGCAAAAGCACAAAAGGATGGCAAAGATGCCAGGTTGGCAACACAAACGTTCATTTGTTCCAAGAGTTTCAAGATGTAAGCCAAAGATAAAATGATTCCTGGCTAAAGAAGCAGTCTAAGCTGTCGGATTCAGCAGGGCGCCCACTCAAAATGTCCCTCTTCCTCCACCCAGGATTCCAAAACTGCAGCTGATGCAATCATCGGGAATTAATGGATCTCTGCCCATAGGAAAGCTCTACGGAGCCAGGTACAGATCCCGGTGTGGCTCTGTCTCCTTGTCAGTTTCTTTATACCCCTCTCTTCTTCCATCTGCAGCCTCAAGGTGGCTTACTTGGGGTTCCCTAATCTTAGCCCTGGAGGCCTCGCTTCAAGAAGGATGTGGACAGAATCGAGCAGGTGCATAACATAAGAGCATAACAAAGGCCCTGCTGGATCAGACCAAGGCCCATCAAGTCCAGCAGTCTGTTCACACAGTGACCAACCAGGTGCCTAGGAAGCCCACAAACAACTGCAGCAGCATTCTCCTGCCTGTGTTCCACAGCACCTAAGATAACAGGCCTGCTCCTCTGATCCTGGAGATAATAGGTATGCATCATGACTAGTATCCATTTTAACTAGCAGCTATGAATAGCCCTCTCCTCCATGAACATGTCCACTCCCCTCTTCAAGCCTTCCAAGTTGGCAGCCATCACCACATCCTGGGTCAGGGGAGAGCGACGAGGATGATCAGGAGCCTGGAGACCAAGCCCTATGAGAGAAGGCTGAGGGACCTGGGAACGTTTAGCCTGGAGAAGAGGAGGCTGGGGGGGGGGATTACTTTCTTTAAGTATTTGAAGGGTTGTCACTTAGGGGAAGGCAGGGAGCTGTTCCTGTTGGCAGCAGAGGATAGGACTGCCAATAATGGGTTTAAATTGTGGGTGGAAAGGTATCGGGTGGATATTAGGAAATATTTTTGTACAGTAAGAGTTGGTTGACAGTGGAATCAGCTACCTAGAGAGGTGGTGAGCTCCCCCTCACTGGCAGTCTTTAAGCAGATGAACACTGGTCAGGGATGCTCTAGGCTGATCATTGAGTAGGGTGTTGGACTAGATGGCCTGTATGGCCCCTTCAAACTCTATGATTCTATTCTTAAACCCAGACCTATGTCGTATCATGTGGTGGAAAGGGCCATCAAGTCACCGACAACTTACAGCAACCCCTTAAAGTTTCAAGGCAAGAGACGTTCAGAGGTGGTTTGCCATTGCCAGCCTCTGCCTAGCGACTTTGGTAGTCCTTGGTGGTCTCCCATCCGAGTACTAACCAGGACCGACCTTGCTTGGCTTCTGAGGGCTGGCGAGATAGGGCTAGCCTGGGCCATCCAGGTCAGGGCATGGCATATCATACCCTAGCCCAAATATTAATACTTTCACCATTGGAGGGTAACTTACCTGATGGTCATAGGACAATCCAAGAAATAGGACATAGTTTTAAAATGGAATTCACACTGGTTGTACTTATTGCTGATTAAAGTAGGGTCAAAGCACAGGCTAATTCAATCACTCCAGTGAGGGACTTCCTGGATGAAGGAATATAGCTGTCTGATTAGACAATTATGACCTTTTATGCATGGCTGTTTCCCTTGCGGTCACACACACCCCACTCACTACTTTGGGGCTTTGCATTTTCCAACTGTCAGAAGTTGCCGTGCTCTCCCCACGCGTTTCCACATGTTTCGCCCGTTTTTTCTGGATTTGTGTTTAGTAGGGTTGCCAACCTCCAGGTACTGCTAGGGTGCTAGTGATAATTTATGGTGCAATTCTAGTCACTCCCAGCTGTGAGGCATAATCGAAAAGACTAGTGCTATTCATGTAGGGGAACAGGTTGGTAACAACTTACAGAAAACATCCCGAATCAAATTCGTTATTTAAGCTGGCAGGAGCCAGAGTTTTAAATAAGAATATCATCTTCATTTCCTGCCTATGAAGTATGGCGGTGATGTCTTCCTTCTGAAAGGGTTTCGGTATGTATTTCCATAAAACAAAAAATAATAAGTCATTCTCTGTATGACCCTTCTTAAGGTAATGTTCCATTAGTGGGGCCTCAAGTACGCGTGCGCGAATTCACGTTCTGTGTTCAGCAATCCGCACTTTCAGTTGTCTAGATGTGGAACCGATGTATAGAAGAGAACATGGACATTTAACTGCATAAATCACGTTTTGAGAAAGACAATTACTAAATTGTTTAATTTGATACTGAAATTTGAAAGCTGTAGAGCTGACCTCCTTAACGGGTAGACAAAACCTGCACATTGCGCATGCACCACATTTAAAGTGGCCGTATGGTTTGACTCGCTGTTTAGTAGGAAGACAATCAGTTTTAACTAGGCAATTCCTTAATGATTGTGTTCTGCGTTGTCCCAATAAAGGGGTCTCCTGACATCCCGGCACGCTATGAAGAATCATTCTTCATAGCGTGCCGGGATGTCAGGAGACCCTTTAGACATAAATAAATAAATAAATATTTCTTCACTAGCTTGCTCCATATCAAAGTCTGACTCAAGTGGGCAAAGAGGAACTACCTCTCCTATGAGTCAGCATTACATCTTATTGGAATGCCAGCCTCCATCGTTGTAATTCTTTTCAAAGTACTGTGTTGATAAGAAATAGGTTATGACATAAACTCTCTCTCTCTCTCTCTCTCTGTGTGTGTGTGTAAAGTGCCTTCAAGTCGCAGCTGACTTATGGCGACCCCTTTTTGGAGTTTTCATGGCAAAAGACTAACAGAGGTTGTTTGCTAGTGCCTTCCGCACAGCAACCCTGGTATTCCTTGATGGTCTCCCATCCAAATACTTCCGAGATCTGACGAGATCAGTCTAGCCTGGGCCATCCAGGTCAGGGCATGACATAAACTAGGGCAACTTAATTATTGAGGTATTTGTGCTAAAGGTTTCCCACCTCCAGGTAGTGGCTGGAGATCTCCTGGGATTACAACCCATCTCCAGGTGACATGTATCAATTCACCTGGAGAAAATGGCTTTATGGCGTTCTACCCATTGAAGCCCCTTCCCTTCCCAAACTCTCCCCTGCTCAGGCTCCACCCCCAAAATCCCCAGGTCTTTCCCAAACTTTCCCCCACATTTTCCCAAAGCTGCGGACAACATTGTTCTCCAGTCCTCCGTTCTGTCCTCACAACATCACCCCTGTGAGGTAGGTTACTCTGCTGCATTCTCATTCACGCATATACAATATCACACAGATCGACCTTGGGGTAGGAGCCATAACGTTTGTCTTTTGAAGGTATACCACACTACACGCTATGAATTTGCTTTTGATTTTCTGGCTTCCAAATTAACCAGCGCAAGGTCATTCGTGACTGATGAAGATTCATACATCGAAACAGGAATTTAGCCGACACAGTGTCTTTTGTTGTATGCCCTTCAGCTTGTAAACTTTTTTTAAAAAATAGAATTGCCATGTTGAAGTTATAGCATATGTTTTGAATAGGGTTGCCAACCTCCAGGTACTAAGGCCAAAATAGACTCCAAATCTAACACAGATCAACCATACGAAGTATAGTTAAACAACAGGCTGTCTTATACAATAACATTGACAAACACATACAAAAAGTTCTATTTCTTAAGCATAAAGACACAAAGTCACAATATTCCATGGTTTCCAAAATTCAGTATCCTAAAGACAGACAAAAAGTCCAACAGATACCAATTCACCTGAAAGAAGAAGAAAAAACTAGAATTGGTATCTGTTGGACTTTTTGTCTGTCATGAAAAGCTATGGCTGGTTTTAAAGGAAATGGGTGTGCCACTACATCTGATTGTTTTGATGCGCAACCTGGACAAGAGGCCACAGTTAGAACAGAATATGGAGAAACGGAATGGTTTCCAATTGTCAAAGGTGTCAGACGACGATGTATTTTATCTCCCTATTTCTTCAATCTATATGCAGAACATATAATTAGGAAAGCTGGATTAGATTTAGATGAAGGTGGAGTGAAAATTGGAGGGAGGAACATTAAAAATTTGAGATTTGCCGATGATACTACATTATTGGCAGAAAATAGTGAAGATTTGAAACGACTACTGCTGAAAATTAAAAGAGAAAGTGCCAAAGCAGGACTATAGCTGAACATCAAGAAAACAAAAGTAATGACTACAGGAGAATTACACAACTTTAAGGTTGACAATGAGGAAATTGAAATTGTTCAAGACTTTCTATTCCTTGGCTCCACCATCAACCAAAAGGGAGACTGCAGCCAAGAAATCAGAAGGAGATTGAGACTGGGAAGGGCAGCCATGAAGGAGCTAGAAGAGATTCTGAAGTGTAAGGATGTGTCACTGGCCACCAAGACTAGATTAATTCATGCCATTGTATTCCCTATTACTATGTATGGGTGTGAAAGCTGGACAGTGAAGAAAGCTGATAGGAAGAAAATAGATTCCTTTGAAATGTGGTGTTGGAGGAGAGTGTTACGGATACCCTGGACGGCCAAAAAACAACAACTCAGTGGGTTATAGCCTGAAGATGATTTCAGAGTAGTGCAACCCTGATCACAGGAGCTATTCTTTTTCTCCCTGCAGGACAATGACCCATTAAGAAGTAGGGCTATTTTGATTGGGGAAAGGAACAAAGGTGGAACATCCCTTCCTAGAACATTACCATTCCAATCCAAATAGCATTTAATAATTTAAAAACACACACACACGCCTTTGGTGATCCAGCCATGAATCACTCTTAGTTGGGATCTCTGACAGTTCCAAGCATCTCAGCTTAACCTATCTCACAGGGTTGTTGTGAGAGTCAAATGCAAGAAGAAAGTCCAGAGCATGGGTTGGATAAAAATGCAGCAATATAATTAACTAAAAGTTTATGGGTACATCCATTGCACCTGATGAAATAAAACAGATTGGATGCAGAGAGGACCCTTGGGAAGAGGATGGGGCTGCCATTTGGGGCTGCTGTGGGAAAGGAAAGCCAACAAAAAAGCATGCTCTGCAGGCTGAATTCTTCAATCCCTTGGGAACATCGTGCTGAATCCAACCTAAGGGCCAACTGCCACATCAATGAAAGAAATATAACCAGCTGCCATTCATTTAACCAAGTCCCCCAAAGATTTGACATTTCCGTGTGCGTGTTTTGCAGATTCCATCCTCCCACCATGCACCCCCCCACACCGCCAATTTCCCTACAGCCTTTGCTTTCAGATGACAGGAAACTCACCACAAGGAACACCACAATGAAGCTCCAGTTACAGACTCGCAGCTTTAGCGGATGGTCAAATTCAGGGGGAATCCTGGTCCGGGTGAGATCATAATAAATCACCCATGAAAACACGAAGAGCAAAACAGTTGCCGAGACTCCTGCTGCGGCAAGCAAGAGAGCATACAACAGTTCCATTTCCCCTTTCTGGAGGGAACCTGGTGCTGGTTGGATGGCAAGAAAGACCTTGCTGCTTTCCAGGTGACTCCACAGAGGGATCTGCTCAGCTTCCTCAACCTGTCCCTTTGCCGTTTGGCTTGCAAGGTGAGTTGTGAAGAAACACCCCGGTTGCCACACACAATTATACAGGCACTCATTGATCAGGAAGACAACAGCACCTAAATTGATCTGGTGGGTTGTACAGCTTCTTCTGTCAGTTCTGATAAGGCTTCCGTCTCAATCTCCTGGGCAACTCATGCAATGGATGGCTCTAGGATTCATGAAGGGATCTTGGAAGGTTTGCTCCAGAATTCGCTGGGGACTCCAGTGACTGGATCTTTGACTCTCAAAAGCTTATACCCTGAAAACCTTCTTAGTCTCTAAGGTGCTACTGGACCCAAATCTGGCTCAGGTTACTCCCTGAAATTCAGGGTGGGGATCCCTTCCCCTCTAGGGCACAGGCCTTGTTTAACAGGCAGGCAAATCCTTGGTCATGTTGCTGGGAACCACATCAGATGAAAAGCCAAATCCTTCCACTCCCAAAGAACATGATGGAGAAGGTGAAAACCAGCATGGCCTTCCTTATGTTCTTACATTCACAGGGCTGTTGTCGTGAGGATAAAATAGAGGAGGGGCGGGCGATGTTGTAAGCTGCTTTGGGTCCTCACCACAGACAAGAGCAAGGAATAAAACAAGTATAGAACAGTCTCCCTGTGAACATGGAGGTTCCATGGCCTTTGGCCCCTGCGAGACATCTCCATCATGAAATTGTCTAAACCACACTTAAAGCCATCAATGACCATCACCATGACAGCCTTCTCCCACCATTAAACTAAAGAGGTCAGCTTGGCAAACAATGAAAAAGCCGTGGAGTAGGGTGGATCTATAGGGTTGCCAAGTCCCTCTTCACCACCGGCGGGAGGTTTTTAGGGCGGAGCCTGGGGAGGGCGGGGTTTAGTGAGAAAAGGGACTTCAATGCCATAGAGTCCAATCACCAAAGCGGCCATTTTCTCCAGGCGAACTGATCTCTATCGACTGGAGATCAGTTGTAATAGCGGGAGATCTCCAGCTAGTACTTGGAGGTTGGAATCCCTCTGGATCTATGTCAGTTTATACGTATGTAATAATTAGCAGGAATTCACCACTCTTACTCATAAAGCCTGCTGGGTGACCTTGGGCTAGTCACAGGTCTCTCAGCCCCACCTACCTCACATGGTGTCTGTTGTGGGGAGGGGAAAGGAAGGTGATTGTAAGCCTGTTTGATTCTTCCTTAAGTGGTAGAGAAAGTCAGCATATAAAAACCAACTCTTCTTCTTCTGTGTGCATCAAGGTCTGCATCACTGCTTTCTTTTGGAGTGATGAGTGTGGCTAATTTTCAGGTCCACTTTGATGCAGCCAGAAGCCTTTTTCACAGGAGAGTCTCCTTATAGAGAGAAAGGGTGTGCCTAAACATGGCTGGCCCTGACCTGTACGGCTCAGGCTAGCCCAATCTAATCAGATCAGAAGCTAAGCAGGGTCATCCCTGGATAGTACTTGGATGGGAATATGATTGTAAGCCGGTTTGATTCTTCCTTAAGTGGTAGAGAAAGTCAGCATATAAAAACCAACTCTTCTTCTTCTCCTTCTTCTTCAGTGTGGTGTAGTGGTTAAGAGCAGTGGTTTGGAGAGGTGGACTCTGCTCTGGAGAACCGCGTTTGATTCCCCACTCCTACACATGAGTGGTGGATACTAATCTGATGAACCGGGTTGGTTTCCCCACTCCTACACATGAAGCCTGCTGCTGAACTCTCTCAGCCCCACCTACCTCACAGGGTGTCTGTTGTGGGGAGGGGAAGGGGAGATGATTGTAAGCCGGTTTGAGTCTTCCTTAAGTGGCAGAGAAAGTCGGCAAATAAAAACCAACTCTTCTTCTTCTGTCATGCTGATAGCTGCCTACCCAAGTGGCATCTAGATTCCATACCTTTGCAACCCTTTCATTAGACCCACTGAAGAGACACAGAAGGAGCCCCCCCTCCAAAAAACGAGCACACATGTGCAGACTTAAATACAACTTCAGTAATGGTTGGTTGGTTTTTATTTAATTACCAGCCGGACTGCATTTTCTACTTCTGGGTCTGTAGGACAAATACCTTAATTGCTCTACTTGTCATCTTCACGAGACTTCACATCTCCTGACAGCTTTGGCACTCCGAAAGGGCAGTATCTGAACATCTAGGCCAAGTCATTTCCTTATGCAACTGGGTTCCCGAAGATGTTACCCAAATATTAAGTCCTAAATCTGGAGGCGTCTTGGATGAACTGAGGGTTATGTGGATCTCTTGTGGGTGTCGCTCCCAGCTTGAGTCCAACAGGATCTGTGAAGCAGGCTGAAAGGGCTTGCGTCATGCAGAATCAAAAGCATCAGAAGACAATCTTCTAGCGGAGGGAGAGAAGAAGGGCCCAGAGCTAAAGACTAAGGTTATTACAAAGTGATATAAAGTAGGGATTTAACAAATGAAAGCGACAAGGCACAAAATGTACATGTGTGTGTGTGCGCGCGGGTGTGTGTAAAATACCGTCAAGTTGAAGCCAACTTATGGCAACCCCTTATGGGGTTTTCAAGGCAAGAGACTAACAAAGGTGGTTTGCCATTGTCTTCTCTGCATAGCAACTCTGATATTTCTTGGTGGTCTCCTATCCAAGTACCAACCAGGGCCGACCCTGCTTTGTAGGGCTGTCAAAAAAAAAAAAAATTCGGTACAGTTCGGATTCGGCCGAATTTGGCCCTTGTGGGTTCGGTACGTGCCGAAGTCCGAACTCCCCCACTTCGGATCCTTTCAATTCGGCGGGAATTCAAAGTTCGGAAACAAATTCGGCCGAATAAAGCCATTAAAAACACAACCGCGCCTTTCCGCGGCTCTGGGGGGGGGCATTTTTGGGCTTAGAGGTCCCAAACTTTTGGCAGAGCTTCAAAGGACGTTTATTGAAAGACTCCCCAAGTTTTGTAAAGATTGGGTCAGGGGGGGCTGAGATATGGGCCCTGAAAGGGGTCCCCCCACCCTTAATGTTGTGCATCTCTCAGCAGAGCTTGCCGCCCACGCACAAAGCTCCCAGCCCGACAACAGCGGAGAAATTAGCAAAACAACTGCAAACACAACCTTGTTAAACAACACCTTTGCAACACACAACTGAAACCTCCCCCCTCAAACCAGGGAGCGAGAGACTCGAGGGGGAACACACACCCCAGGCAGAACCGACGAAAGCCCCCTTTGGCTTCCCCCCACCCACAGAAACTGCTTCCTCCCCACACACACACAGACTCTGCTTTCCCCCACACATACACACATACACAGGAGAAAAATTATAGATTAAAGCCCCCAAAGGGGTCTTACTGTGGCTGTCTTCTGTTCCATCAGGATGGGCTGTAATCCAAGATGATTCCAATTAGGCACGGAACGTTTTGCTCTGGAGAGATGCACACAGGATCGGATCGGCTGCCCCATTCATCCCAATAGGGGAAAGGGGAAAGGGGAAAGCCCATATCTCGGGACCCCCTGACCCAATGTTCACAAAACTTGGGGGGTTCCTTAAGAAGCTTAATCTAAAGTTCCAGTGAAAGTTTTGTGTATGCACCCCCAAAAATGCGCCCCCTGCAGCCATGGAAAGAGAAAAGGGGGGAGGCGATATTTCTGCCCCCACTGAACCCATCTTTACAAAACTTGGGTAGTATCTTAAGAATAATTCACTGAAGCTATGCTAAACGTTTGGGGGCTATATCCCCAAAAAAGCGCCCCCTGCAGCCACATAAATGGAAAAGGGGGGGAGGGAAAAGGGGGAGAGCCCATATCTCGAGACCCCCTGACCCAATGTTTACAAAACTTGGGGGGTATCTTAAGAACACTGGTCTGAAACTCCGCTCAAAGTTTGGGATTTGTACCCCAAAAAATGCGCCCCCTGCAGCCATGGAAAGAAAAAAGGGGGGAGCCCATATCTCGGGACCCCCTGACCCAATGTTTACAAAACTTGGGGGGTACCTTAAGAAGCTTCATCTGAAGTTCCAGTGAAAGTTTTGTGTGTGCACCCCAAAAAATGCGCCCCCTGCAGCCACAGAAAGGAGCGAATGTGCACAAGCACCCCCACACACACACACGAGGATTTCGCTCTCTCTCTCTCTCTCCCTGGCCGGGCCGCACATCAGCTGATTCCTCCAGTACTCAATCCTGACTGATTGGCCAGAAGAAGACCCAGCTTGCCCACCGATTGGCCGGGGGAGGAGAATGCTGCTTACTGACAGTTATGCTGCTTACTGACGGCCGAATTGGCCGAATTTATTCAAGAACTCCCGAACTCGCTGAATTCGGCCCCCCCGGTTGCCCGCCAGTTTTGAGTTCGGATCTGTCCGAACAGAAAAGCACCGAATCAGGGGAAATTCGGTTGATTTTCAGTTCGGACCGAACCGAATTGACAGCCCTACTGCTTTGTTAGATTCTGAGATCTGACAAGATCAGGCTAGCCTGGCCCATCCAGGTCGTGGCCATAATGTACATAAGATCTCAAAAGACTGATGTAAGAGGATCCTGATGGAGCACAATGCATCACCCTCTCCATCGGACTACAGCAATGAACAAAGGACCTAACTTCACCATACATTTTACACTTGTCCTCCATGGGGACCCTTAGTCAGGTATCAGCTGTGAAGCTGGGCTGCACAGCCTCTGGAGAACCAGCACGGTGTAGTGGTTAAGAGTGTTGGTTTGGAGCAACCGGGTCTCTGATCTGGAGAACCGGGTTCGATTCCCCACTCCTCCGCATGAGCGGCGGGGGCTAATCTGATAAACTGGATTTGTTTCCCCGCTCCTGCACACGAAGCCAGCTGGGTGGCCTTGGGCTCATCACACTCTCTCAGCCTCACCTATCTCACAGGGTATCTGTTATGGGGAGGGGGAAGGGAAGGTGATTGTAAGCCGGTTTGGTTCTTCCTTAAGTGGTAGAGAAAGTCGGCATATAAAAACCAACTCTTCTTTGTCGTCGTCTTCTGTGCACAGTGCATTCAATGGTTACCAAGAGGAGGTAGCTTATAGAATCATATAATCTTAGAATCACAGAGATGGAAGGTACCACCAGGGTCATCTAGTCCAACCCCCTGCACAGTGCAGGAAATTTACACTACCTCCCACCCACTACCTCCCACCCACACACCCAGTAACCCCTGCTCCATGCCCAGAAGGTGGCCAAGATGCCCTCCCTCTCAGGATCTACCTAAGGTCACAGAATCAACATTGCTGACAGATGGCCATCTAACCTCTTCTTTAAAACCTCCAGGGAAGGAGCGCTCACCTCCTCCCGAGGAAGCCTGTTCCACTGAGGAACCGCTCAGACTGTTAGAAAATTCTTCCTAATGTCTAGATGGAAAACTCTTTTGATTTAATTTCAACCCATTGGTTCTGGTCCGACTTTCTGGGGCCACGGAAAACAACTCGGCACCCTCCTCTATATGACAGCCCTTCAAGTACTTGAACATGGTTATCATATCCCCTCTCAGTCTTCTCCTCTCTGGGCTAAACACACCCAGCTCCTTCAGCCTTTCCTCATAGGACTTGGTCTCCAGACCCCGCTCCATCTTTGTTGCCCTCCTCTGGACACATTCTTCCTAATGTCTAGACGGAAACTCTTTTGAGCTCTTCTCATAGGGGCCAAAGCCCGCCAGCTCTGCCTGCGTGCCCACCCCCATTCAGTTCAGGCTGGCGAGTGGCACTCCACCCGTTCTTTTTGACTATGTCCTGTTCAAATTATTTGTGGGTGCATGGCCAGGGTGGATCGGGTGTGCGGCGAGGGAGGAAGCGACGTACAGCTTTGCTGCCAGGAGGCTGACTTGTGTAACCAATGTGCATTTTGCCCTCCTGGCAGCTTTTCAGAGCACTGTGGGGGTGTTATTTTTGGAAAAGGAGCCAGTCGAGGCCACCTGGCAAAGCGATTTTCCACCTCAGGCCGATAATCCCGAGGAGGTGGGAGAAATTACACAGAGACCTAGTGTTTGGTGGAAACAAGGACCACTCAGTTTCGGGAGGTGGAACAAACGCACCAGTGTTCCCTTCCAGAAATAAGGCATCCCGTTTTTAAAAAAAAAAACTAAAAAAGGAAATAAACGCTCGGTTATTCAAGCGGGGAGAAATCAGACAATATCATACTAAGCGATGTTTGTCGAGAAGTCTGGCTCGGAAAGAAAACGGCTGAGGCGAAAAGGGACCTCGGGGTGATAATGGCATTGTGGGAAAGAAGTGGCGGATTGTTCCCTACAAATTGAGAGACACGCTTGTGGGGGTCTCTGGAAGGGCTGGCGTTTATTTAGCAAAACTAAAACATTGCTCCCCTCTAAGCAGTGGGGGCTTTCTTGGAATACAAACCAGGCTTTGCGGCCTCTGTGTTTATTTCATTTTTTTTTAATGCTGAAGGCATTTAACGAACAACCACCAACGAGGACAGGTCTCCAATGGGTGGGCGGCTAAGGCTTCCTTGCCCTCTTTGTCTCCGAAAACTGTTTTATCTCCCAGCACCAACTAACCTAGCAATGTTCGCGGTATGTCCTCTACAGTCTGCTCCCTTCGCAACATCTACAAATTCTACTGGTTTTTTCTCCTTGTCCCTGAGTCCGAAAATCAGAAAGCTTATTCACTATCCTGTGATGTTTTAGCAAGTCCTAATAAGGGTTGCTTTGAGACAAGGGGGCACAAAACCCCTCCCTCCCCAAAGCAGCAGAAGAAGAAGAAGAAGAAGAAAGAGAAGAAGAAGGAGAAGAAGGAGGAGGAGGAGGAGGAGGAGGAGTTGGTTTTTATATGCCCACTTTCTCTACCACTTAAGGGAGACTCAAGTTACAATCACCTTCCCTTCCCTACAATATACACCCTGTGGGGTGGGTGGGACTGAGAGAGTGTGACTTGCCTAAGATCACCCAGCTGACCATGTGTAGGAGCGGGGAAAGAAGAGTTGGTTTTTATATGCCAACTTTCTCTACCACTTAAGGCAGAATCAAACCGGCTTACAATCCCCTTCCCTTCCCCTCCCCACAACAGACACCTTGTGAGGTGGGTGGGGCTGAGAGAGCTGTGACCAGCCCAAGGTCACACAGCTGGCTTCATGTGTAGGAGTGGGGAAACAAATTCAGATCACCAGATTAGCCTCCGCCACCTATGTGGAGGAGTGGGGAGTCAAACCTGGTTCTCCAGATCAGAGTCCAACGCTCCAAACCACCTCTCTTAACCACTACACCACGCTGGCTCTCACGTGGTATGGAAGTAGATGAGAAAAGTGTCAGCACCGTCAATACCCACCATCAGAGGTCGCCTCACTCTCCCCCCAAGTTTCTTTGCATTTTGCCTCCGTTTTGAGCGACCTGTTTTATCTCAAATTTGAAAATGCAGTCAAAACACAGGAAAATGCAGGGGGAGAGCAAGGCAACCTCTAGACAGTTGGAAAAGGCATGCATAATCAACACAAAGACCCAAAATCACATGAAAACATGAAGCTGCCTTATACTGAATCAGACCCTCGGTCCATCCAAGTCAGCATTGTCTACTCTGACCGGCACCAGCTCTCCAGGGTCTCAGGCAGGGGTCTTTCCCATCACCTACTTGCCTAATCCCTTTAACTGGAGATGCTGGGGATTGAACCTGGGACCTTCTGCATGCCAAGCAGATGCTCTACCACTGAACCACAGCCCCTCCCTGAATCGTCAGAGGGGTGACGGCGAGTGAAACAGCCATGCACAAAAGACCGTAGAGTTAGCAAATAACTTGCATTAGATACTCTGCCAACAAGCCTATATCCTGCAACCCACAATGGTAGCACAATACAACGTGAAAATGCATTACCACTTACCAGTGCATCTTGAAAATGGCACACGCTGTTCCGCCTCTGTCCTGTCTGTGGCTACAACACAGTGGGAGACCCACTTCTAATGCAAAATTAGTAGGTAGCAGTGTGGTGTCGTGTTTAAAGTGTCGGGGGCATGCTCTTTTGACATGAGAATTGTCGGCTGTGAGCCCGAGATGCACGTGGAGCAGAGAACTGTTGTGAGTTGGAGAATCTCTGCAGGATTCTGTGGGCCTCCCAGCAACTCAGAGTGCAAAGATGCACCACAATGGACTGTTCTGGACGGTTTTCTTGTGCCCATTTTCAAAACACAAGCAGAGAAAGAAATGCAGATAAGGCTTACTGTTCAATGCTGTCAATGCGGTCACAAGAGTTTTTTTTACTACCGGTTTACAAACCGCCACTAGATGTCACCCCAGTATGGCAGACTGAAAGAGACTCCAACTCATTTGACCGGTTTTGTTTATGGGGGGGATTTCGATAAACTCCCCGGCTTTTGCTGAAATCAAATATGCAGGCTTTTCTTCTTAATGCTGCAGTTAAAAACGATGCTGAACAACACAATGTCCCACAAATATATTGGGTAGACACTGCAGGATCCGGCGAAACAGGTATGGATCAACCTAGAGGTTTGAGCGATGGAAGAAGGTGGTGTAGTGGTTAAGAGCGGTGGTTTGGAGTGGTGGACTCTGATCTGGAGAACCGGGTTTGATTCCCCACTCCTCCACATGAGCGCCGGAGGCTAAACTGGTGAACTGGATTTGTTTCTCCACTCCTACACATGAAGCCAGCTGGTTGACCTTGGGCTAGTCACAGCTCTCTTAGAGCTCTCTCAGCCCCACCTACCTCACAGGGTGTCTGTTGTGGGGAAGGTGATTGTAAGCCGGTTTGAGTCTCCCTTAAGTGGTAGAGAAAGTCGGCATATAAAAACCAACTCTTCTTCTTATGTGTTTCCCGCGTCTCCTTGGGTGAGGGTCCCAAGGGCCAAACTACATGTTTAGATGTGTTTATTTAGTGCATTTTCAGCACATTCTTCCTCTGATGGGCTCAGGGCAGCCTACATGCTTCTCTTCTTTTCCATTTTAGCTTCACAACAACCCTGTGAGGGAGGTTAGGGTGAAAGAAAATGAGTGTCCCAAGGATACCCAGTAACTTTCATGGCACGTAGTTGTTTGAAATTGAGATTCCACAGCCTTATTCCAAACCCTAAGCACAATGCCACACTGGTTCCAGAACTGGCAGTCCAGATGTGGATTTAACTCTTAAAAACAGCTGGTCTGGATAGGGATCAAAGCTGTGGCAATGAGAAAGGGGTTAATTCCACCCTCAGTGTTACTTCTCCTATCAGAAATTTCCCTCAGCTTCTTTAAGCCTCTTAGGGTAGCCCCAGCAGAGAAAAAAGACAGGTCATACAGTACTGTCTTTTTCTTTGCCTGGGGTTTAAAGTAGTCCAGGAGAGCCACTTTCGATAAAGGAAATGGCTTGGGAGACACAGTCCTGATACTTACCAAACCCATCATGGAATTCCAACATCACATGCAGTTTGGCCTTAGACAGATGCATTTATTTGGTACCTTTTCTACTTTCTGTAGAAGGGACTCAAAGTGGTGTACATGCCCCCTCCTTTCCTTCATCCTCACAACAATCCTGTGAGATAGGCCAGGCCAAGAGTTGAAGCAACCCCGAATGTCGTAATGTTGTGTGAGCCAAGCCCTGATTGAGAAAGATGTATTCTATTAGAATATATTGCATGCCTTCCTGCCCACTTGGATGCCCACATCATTCCACGGGCAGTTGTTTATCAGTCATGCGATCTAGTGAAACATTGGTGGTGGGAAGTGCCTTCAGGTCACAGCCGATTTATGGCAACTCCACAAGGTTTTCAAAGCAAGAGATGTTCAGAGGTGGAATGCCATTGCCTGCCTCTGTGTAGCAACCCAGGACTTCCTTGGTGGTCTCCCATCCAAGCACTAACCAGGGCTGACCCAGCTTAGCTTCTGAGATCTTATGAGATTGGGCTAGCTTAGGCAATCAAATATTAGGTAAAGGTAGTCCCCTGTGCAAGCACCGGGCCATTACTGACCCATGGGGTGACATCACATCCCGACGTTTGCTAGGCAGACTATTGCCATTTATGCAAGGTCGATTTTGATGCTCGCTCAAAGCTGCTTTTTTAGATCCTCCCTTTAAAATGACTATTCACGGTCCTGGTGCAAGAGGAGAAAGTTAAACAAATTCCACCCCTCCCCCCACGCACTTGTCTGCTCCTTCGTTCCTTAATTTGCATAGCTAAGCCACGGCTGTGATTTTTCACGGTTCCTTCAGTGAATGCTTCGATGCGGGGGCGGAGAAAATACAAAAGGTTGTGTTAAAGGGGCTCTTAAGAAATGCAAAGCAGGTATGCGCCGGCTTTGCAGTGACACCTGGAATGATGGTTCAGTGTGAAGACATTTTTAAAAATGTGCGGGACACTTCAGCCTGGAATGCGCTGCTAATTACCAAGCACGAACAGCCTATGTTTATGGGGTGGTTTGCCAGTGCCTTCCCCAGTCATCTACCCTTTCCCCCCAGCAAGCTTGGTACTCGTTTTACCAACCTCGGAAGGATGGAAGGCTGGGCCAGTGACCTGAAACCAACTTCTGTCAGGATCAGACTCAGGTCATGAGCAGAGCTCTTGACTGCAGTACTGCAGCTTACCACTCTGCGCCACGGCACGGGGCTCTCGAATCAAACATTGCCATGCTGAAAATCACAGAGGGGGAAAGAACTTGAAAGTCTGAAAACTTTGAAAGATTCGTGTAGACCTAGATGCCCCAGCTGTCCCCAAGGACAACAGCCCTCCAGCCAAGAGAAGAAAACCGTGGAGTTCTTGTTGTTTTTCATTATACCTTCTGCCACTGTTTAACTTCCCAGCCCATGATAAGAAAACAGCGAAAACAGAATGCATATATGTTAAAAGAAGGCTCTTAAGAAAAGATTAGCAAGAGGGACTGCCCTATGGAAAGAAGTTAAAGTTCTACTGGAAGCAGCAAAACATGCAAGAGAACACATTGCGACAGCGCCTCACCCCTTCACCCAGTTCCCATTTTGCAAAAAAGGAACCTTTGTGACGTAACTCCAGGCACAAGAACTTGGCTAAAGCCCTGACATGTGAAGCAGATCGGCTTCAGGTTTGTCCCCCATAAGGTCTTTGCTGAAAGTAAATCACCATTGGGGTACAAGAAGTCATTCATCTGTGGCTGGCGAAGAAGAAGAAGAGTTGGCTTTTATATGCCGACTTTCTCTACCAGTTAAGGGAGAACAATCACCTTCCCTTCCCCTCCCCACTACAGACACCCTGTGAGGTAGGTGGGGCTGAGAGAGCTCTAACAGAGCTGTAACTTGCCCAAGGTCACCCAGCTGGCTTGTAGGAGTGAGGAATCAAACCCAGTTCTCCAGATCAGTCCACTGCTCCAAACTACTGCTCTTAACCAATACACCACTAAGGGGGAGAGCCTGCATGGTGTAGTGGTTAGAAGAAGAAGAAGAGTTGCTTTTTTTATAACCCGCTTTTCTCTACTTTTAAGGAGTTTCAAAGCGGCTTACAATCACCTTCCCTTCCCCTCCCCACAACAGACACCTTGTGAGGTAGGTGAGGCTGAGAGAGATTTGAGAGAACTGTGACTAGTCCAAGGTTACCCAGCAGACTTCATGTGGAGGAGTGGGGAAAACCAACCCAGTTCACCAGATTAGAGTCTGCTGTTCATGTGGAGGAGTGGGGAATCGAACCCGGCTCTCCAGATAAGAGTCTACCGCTCCTAACCACTAGTTACCGTGTTGGACAAAGATCTGGGAGCCCTGGTTCAAATCTCTATCTTGCCAGGAAGCTCACTTACTGGGGTGACATGGAACCAGTCAGCCCTGACCTGGATGGCCCAGGCTAGCCTGATCTCATCAGATCTCAGAAGCTAAGTAGGGTCAGCCCTGGTTAGTACATAGATGGGAGACCATCCAGGAATACCAGGGTCGTTATGCAGAGGAAGGCAATGGCAAACCACCGCTGTTAGTCTCTTGCCTTGCAAACCCTACTGGGTCGCCATAAGTTGGCTGCCACTTGACAGCCCTTTACTCACCTGCATGTGGAGCCAGGCACAGTCTCTCAGCTTAGCCTACCTTACAGGGTTGTTGTGAGGACAAAATGGAGAAGGGAGAGTCCTATATGCGGCCTTGGGCTCCTTGGAGGAAAGATGGGATAAAAGCACCCTAGACGGACGGTTCTGCCTTTTCTGTCTCCTCCAGTCTGGGAAATCTCAGGATGTACGGCCGCTTGTCCCCACTCCCACCCCCAATGGCTGTGCTGCTCACACTTTGACCATAACCAAATGCAAAGTCACATGCTGCTTCAACTAGGAAGGGAAGGTTGCTCTACAATCCCATGGCACCTGTGCCGCGATTCACTGTTCATGCGCATTACATTACATTTATTGTTATGGCCATTGGTCAGCATATTCAGCCTTATAGCAAAAGTCTTATATGATCCAGGATCAGAAATTCCTCCACGTGCTTGCCGTATTTTTTTAAAAAAACTTTAAATGCTGCTGTAGAAGGTGATTTGGATCATGGTGCAGTGGTTAAGAGCAGTGGTTTGGAGCGGTGGACTCTGATCTGGAGAACCGGGTTTGATTCCCCACTCCTCCAGGTAAGCGGCGGAGGCTAATCTGGCGAACTGGATTTGTTTCCCCGCTCCTACACATTAAGTGGTACAGAAAGTCGGCATATAAAAGCCAACTCTTCTTCTTCTGCTGCTGCAAGGAGAGGGTTAAGTCTCCCGCCGGGTGATTTCCTGTTTGAAATTGGCCCCCATGCTGTCAATAGCCCTGATGGAGAAAGGAGATAAGTAAACACTCATAGTCCAACACTATTTGCTCTGCCTGCAAAAGCATTCCAGAACATCAGGCAGAGAAAGAGTGTTCCAGCACCAACCGCTTGCCTGAGAACCTTTCCACTAGAAATGCCCAGGATTGGCTAGGACCCTTGTACATGCAAAAGCAGTGCTTCGCTGTTCAACCGCATACTGGGTCTTCTTTCCCTGCCAGTAGGTTTGCCAGCTCCAGGCTGGGACATTCCTGGGGATTTGGGGGTTGGATCCTCCTGGGGAGGGCCTGGTTTGGGATGGGGAGGGACCTCGGCGGGATATAATGCCACAGAGCCCACCCTCCAAAACAGCCATCAAATGGCTTTCCCCGTCACCACAATGGAAAAAGCTCCAGCCTGAACAGATAAGAACATAAGAAAGGCCCTGCTGGATCAGACCATGGTCCATCAAGCCCAGCAGTCTGTTCACACGCTGGCCAAACAGGTGCCTCTAGGAAGCCCACAAACAAGGCGACTGCAACAGCATTGTCCTGCCTATGTTCCACAGCACCTAATATAATGGGTATGCTCATCTGATACTAGAGAGAATGGATATGCATCATGACTAGAACAATAAGAACATACAAAAGGCCATGCTGGATCAGACCAAGGTCCATCAAGTCCAGCAGTCTGTTCACACAGGGGCCAACCAGGTGCCTCTAGGAAGCCCACAAACAAGACAACTGCAGCAGCCTTGTCTTGCCTGTGTTCAGCAGCACCTAATATAACAGGCATGCTCCTCTGATCCTGGAGAGAATAGGTATGTATCATGGCTAGGATCCATTTTGACTAGTAGCCCATGCCATGGGCAGCCCTTTCCTCCACGATGTTGCAAATTGGAATCTGAAGCAGGTCTTGGGCCCAAGGAACAAAGCGGATCCCAAGAGTGTCCTGAGGTTCACCAGATTAGCCTCTGCCACTCTTGTGGAGGAGCGGAGATCCCAACCCGGTCCTCCAGATCAGACCCCACTGCTCCAAAGCCGCCTTGAGTCTCCCTTAAGAGGTAGAGAAAGTTGGCATATGGAAATAATTCACAGTGGGTCGCCGTGTTAGTCTGTCTGCAGTAGTAGAAAAGGGCGAGAGTCCAGTAGCACCTTAAAGACTAACAAGAATATTTTCTGGTAGGGTATGAGCTTTCGTGAGCCACAGCTCACTTCTTCAGCTACAGCTACAATGTGAATCCATCTGTCTTCAATTCACAGTGGGTCGCCGTGTTAGTCTGTCTGCAGTAGTAGAAAAGGGCGAGAGTCCAGTAGCACCTTAAAGACTAACAAGGATATTTTTCGGTAGGATATGAGCTTTCGTGAGCCACAGCTCCCTTCTTCAGATCCAGCTAGAATGTATTTCCATCTGTCTTCAATTCACAGTGGGTCGCCGTGTTAGTCTGTCTGCAGTAGTAGAAAAGGGTGAGAGTCCAGTAGCACCTTCAAGACTAACAAGAATATTTTCTGGTAGGGTATGAGCTTTCGTGAGCCGGTGGCTCACGAAAGCTCATACCCTACCAGAAAATATTCTTGTTAGCCTTTAAGGTGCTACTGGACTCTCGTCCTTTTCTACTACGGCATATGGAAACCAACGCTTCTTCTTCTTTACGGGGGGGTGGGGGTCCAAAGGCCCGGCGTCCCAGCAGCAGCAAGCCCCGGCTTGCAAGGGTGCCTGCCAAGGACCGCGTGGTGCGGGCACGCCCGCTCGCGTTTTGCAGCCGGGAGGCAGCGCCGGGGGGGGGGGGGGTTGGGTTGGGGAGGGAGGGAGGGAGGGAGGGGAGGGGAGGGGAGCCGGCCCAACCAGCCACTCAGAGGCCCCGCCGGGAGCTCTCCCCCCCCCCCAACCCCTTGGGCTGTCAATCAAGCGGCCCGGGCTATAAAAAAACCTGGCGCAGGCGAGGGAGGTCGGAGGGCCGCCGCTCCAACGCGGCGGAGTCCCAGCGCAACCTCGGACTGGGCGGCGAGGAGCTCCCGGCTGCCAGGAGCGCGGATGCCAGCTCTCCGGTCCTGGCGGCGGGGGAAGGCGGGCGAAGGGGCGAGACCGGGGGGAGCGCGCCTTTGGGAACTTGGCGGCGGAGGCTCCCCGGGGGTCGATTTTTTGGGAAACCCCCCCCCGGGCGAAGGCAGCTTTCCTCCTCCTCGTTTTCTCGGCACGACGCAATTACCTCTGGGGGTCCCCTGGAAGACCGAAGCCCTCCCCTTCCCCGCCTCCCCTTGAGCCTTACCTGCAGGTGACGTCTTTCGGCCAAGAAGGAGGCGACCACCCCACCCCCCTTTTCGGCAAACTGTGCGCTTTGGGCTGACTTGGGCGCCCCTCCCCAAGCTGTGCGTTTGACGCGCGCCCCCTCCCCCGAGCTGTGCGTTTGGGGAAGACTTTGACGCGCGCCCCCCCCCTTTCAAGTTGTGCATTTTGGGAAGACTTTTACGCGCACCCCCCCCCCAAGCTGCATTTTGGGAAGACTTTTACGGGCACCCCCCCTTTTCAAGTGCATTTTGGGAAGACTTTTACGGGCACCCCCCCTTTTCAAGTTGTGCATTTTGGGAAGACTTTTACGGGCAACCCCCCTTTTCAAGTTGTGCATTTTGGGAAGACTTTTACGCGCACCCCCCCCAGCTGCATTTTGGGAAGACTTTTACGGGCACCCCCCCTTTTCAAGTTGTGCATTTTGGGAAGACTTTTACGAGCACCCCCCCCCCAAGCTGCATTTTGGGAAGACGTTTGCCCCCCCGTTGTGCATTTTGGGAAGACTTTTACGGGCACCCCCCCCTCCAAGCTGTGCATTTTGGGAAGACTTTTACGCGCACCCCCCCCCCAAGCTGTGCATTTTGGGAAGACTTTTGCCCCCCCCCCCCGTTGTGCATTTTGGGAAGCCTTTTATACGCGCACCCCCCCCCCCCAGTTGTGCGTTTTGGGAAGACTTTTGCCCCCCCCCCCAGTTGTGCATTTTGGGAAGACTTTTACGCACACGCACACCCAGCTGTGCTCTTTTGGACGACTTTAACGCACCCTTTCTGGGTGGGAAGAAAGGATCGGACGTCTGCTTTCGGGGTTTTTTTTTTGGAAAGGCACCCCCTCACTCGGGGGGAGTTGTTTGTCGCGGGGGGGGGGTTGGAAGGGGGCGAAGACGGAGGGCGCGGAGAGGCGGGGCTGACGGCGGGGCAGAGGCGGCCGGGCCTGGGCGGAGGAGGATGGCGTGGAAGCGGCTGGGCGCCTGGCTCCTGCTGCCCGTCCAGCTCCTCTGCCTGGCGGCCAAGGCGGCGGCGGGCGCGCTGCTGCCCTCCAAGCTGCGGGACCTGTCCGGGGAGAGCGTGCTGATCACGGGCGGAGGCCGAGGCATCGGGCGGCACCTGGCCCGCCAGTTTGCCCAGCGCGGGGCCCGCAAGGTGAGCGCTAGGAGGGACGCGCCTGCTCCGCCACCTGGGCTCCACCTGGCTGCTCCAGCGTCTCGCTTCTCCGCTCCGGCCGGGGAAGTCGGCTGTTCCTTGTCTGGCTGCTTTGGGTAGGGCGGGGGGTTCCGCTTAAGCCGGCGGGGGGGTTTGCAAAGGGGACCTTCAGGCGCGGTTAAACGATGGAACTCCCTGCCGCAGGAGGTGGCGGCGGCTGCCAATTGACGAGGGGTGTGTTCGTGGAGGAGAGGGCTATCTGGGGCTACTTTCCTTTTCCTTTTATCCCTTAGAAGCTTCTTGATCCATTGATCTTGAGCAGCCTCTATCTAGGGTGGGAAGGATATAAGGACTGAAACAAATCTTGCCGCTGGCAATGCAGCCTTGGGGGCCCTGTCGCTTAGTAAAAAAGGCATTATGTCAGTCACAGAGGCATTGGGTTTGTATATCAACAGGGGGGAAATCTGGGGCGACTAGTCGAAATTGAGACCAGTCATGATGCATACCTGTTCTCTGCAGGTAATCAGAGGAGCATGACTACTATTTTAGGTAATTCACAGTGGGTAGCCGTGTTAGTCTGTTTGCAGTAGTCAAAAAGGGCGAGAGTCCAGTAGCACCTTAAAGACTAACAAAAATATTTTCTGATAGGGTATGAGCTTTCGTGAGCCACAGCTCACTTCTTCAGATACCCTACCAGAAAATATTTTTGTTAGTCTTTAAGGTGCTACTGGACTCTTGCCCTTTTTGACTATTATTTTAGGTGCCCTGGAACACAGGCAGGATAATGCTGCTGCAGTCGTCATGCTTGTGGGCTTCCTAGAGCCACCTGGTTGGCCGCTGTGTGAACAAACTGCTGGACTTGATGGGCCTTGGTCTGATCCAGCAGGGCCTTTCTTATGTTCTTATGTAAGAATAGTAAGAAAAAAATCAGGGTCTGAAATGTTTTCTCAACTCAAGAGAGAGGCATGGAGAGTTTGACACCTCCACGTTCAGGGGCAGTGTACCTGAGTGCTCGTAGCAAAGGAGAGGGCACCAGCCAGGGATGTTTTCTTGCCTGAAGCCCTTGGTTTTGTTCCCATGGAGAATGGGATGGTGCTCTAGATCAGGGCTTCTTAAACTTTTTCCACTCGCGACCCCTTTTCGGCCAAGAAATTTTTACGCGACCCCCAGATATATAGGTATATAAAATAGGTATACAAATCAAACCTTTACTGATCATAAAGTATAAAGAAATTTATTTTCAAACAATTCTTTGGTATACATGTAATTTTACCATTTATTAAAGGTGAAGGCACATTTTTCGCAACCCCCATATTCAGTTACGTGACCCCATCTGGGGCCGTGACCCACAGTTTAAGAAGCTTTGCTCTAGATGGATCTTTGGTCTGAACCCCCCAGGGAAATCCTGCTGTCCCTAGGCACCTCTTCTAGGCTGCATCGCTTCTGGATTCCAGCCGGAGAATCCTGCCAAAAGACAAGTCCAGCCAGCGTCCCAGAGCGCCGGCAGCATCTCTCTGAGCTCATCCCCCCTTTGGGACTGATCCCCCAAACCTGGGGCTCGAACCAGGGATCGCGCCTGTGCGAAAGGGGCATGTCACCTCCCATCAGGGCAGCCCTTTCGAAAAAAATGAATGGGAGGCCCTGGAGACAGAAATGGGGATTTTGGTTGGGCCGCGCATTCAGCCAGGGAAACACGACCCTCGGCCCCTGATTGGTGGCCGAGGTCCCAAAGGGGTGGGGTCCCAGTTGCTGGGGTGGGGGCGTTGTGTGGGTGTGTAGCCTAGAGCTGCAGGGAAATTCTCTTTCATGCCTTCAAAGAGGTCTGGGGAGATACAGGCAACAACACATCGTGTGCAAACTTGCCCTGGCAGACCGTGTGGGTGCATCGGCTGCGATTTGCACGCCTGTCGTTGGCGGTTCGGCTCTGGTGATTGACCTGCCAGAGATGATGAGCATATCAGGCAGTTGGGCGGTTGTTTTGAGTTTCCACCTTGCCTTGCAGCAATCTGTGATCTTTGGCTGGGCTGGGTGCCGAGCCAGGGAACTGCGGCACTGGTGATGACGCTCCCAGATGTGCCATTGAACTCTCAAAAGCAGGCAGGGGAGGGATCTGAGTTCGATTCCCAGCACTGGGGGACACCTGCTTTGCCCCCCCCCCCGTTTCTCTGATTGCAACTGCTCCCACCTCCCTGTTTTAAGTCCTCCGAGGGAAAGACAAAAAGAAATATAGAAGCCTGTTTTCTGCATATCCTTTCCCAGCTAGCAGTGGTTGGGCATTTTCACATGAACACATGAGGCTGCCTTATACTGAACCAGACCCTTGGTCCATCAAAGTCAGTATTGTCTACTCTGACCGGCAGTGGCTCTACAGGGTCTCAGGCAGAGGTCTTTCGCATCACTTACTTGCCTGGTCCCTTTAAGAAGAAGAGGAAGAAGAAAAGTTGGTTTTTATATGCCGACTTTCTCTACCACTTAAGGGAGAATCAAACCGGCTTACAATCGCCTTCCCTTCCCCTCCCCACAACAGACACCCTGTGAGGTAGGGTGGAGCCGAGAGAGCTCAAAGAGAGCTGTGACTAGCCCAAGGTCACCCAGCTGGCTTCGTGTGTAGGAGTGGGGAAACAAATCCAGTTCACCAGATTAGCCTCCGCCACTCATATGGAGGAATGGGGAGTCAAACCTAGTCTCTAGATCAGACTCAATCACTCCAAACCACCACTCTTAACCCCTACACCACGCTGGCTCTAAGAAACGGCAGTCAACAAAAAGAAGGCCGAAAGCAAACCTCAGGGTTCTGAGATAACGCAGGGTAAACAGTGGAGGTGTGGGCTGCTTGAAGTGGAAAGGCACGGAGCTGCCTTTCTAGGAGGGGCACAAGAGGTTCTCCAGACTCCACCACTCCAAACCAACCTAGTCTCCAGATCAGACTCCACCACTCCAAACCACCACTGTTAGCAACTACACCATGCTGGCTTAACTGGAGATGCCAGGGATTGAACCTGGGACCTTCTGCATGCCAGGCAGGTGCTCTACTACTGAGCCACAGCCCCTCGGGGAGAAATGGCGCCTGCTAGGATAAGAATTAACTTCTTCCCCAGTGGTCCAAGGCCAGATAGGGCCCTCCAATGGCAGCTTTGCAGGGACAAATAAAAAGGCTGGAGCTGAAGCATATGACTCTAAGGTCATGTGCCGTTTGGCCCTGTTAGTACTGGCCTACCTTCTAGGATTGTTGTAAAAGGTATGTGAAATGCCGAACATTACCATCTCATGGAAACGGCACAAGCTTTTCCCACCGCTGCTTTATTGTTTTATACGGTAAAGGTCCCCTATGCAAGCACCAGGTCATTCCTGACCCATGGGGTGACGACACATCCCAACGTTTACTAGGCAGAATTTTGTTTTGCGGGGTGGTGATGTCAAAGACCTCTGCCTGAGATCCTGGAGAGCCGCTGTCAGTCTGAGTAGACAATACTGACTTTGATGGACTTTGGGTCCAATTCAGTATAAGGCAGCTTCATGTAGATAGATGCAATGTAAGTCGGCTCACAAGGCTGCAAACATTAGGCGCTGGTGAAATTTTGGAGGAGCCAAACATGCTTATGTGTCAAACACCGTCAAGTCACAGCTGGCTTACGGTGACCTGAACAAGGGGCTTTCAAGGCAAGCGAGAAGCAGAGGTGGATCGACATTGCCTTCCTCTGCAGAGTCTTCCTTGGTGGTCTCCCTTCCAAGGACTGACCCTGCTTAGTGTTCGAGATGTGATGAGATCAGGCGATACCATTCTGCCTTCCCTCTTGGAGGATCCAAATCAACCCCTCCTTTCTGACCTCTGCAGCAATTCAGGTCCCCGTCATATCCCAGAGTTTTAGGTGCTCAGTGGCTCCCAGGTGCCAGATATTTTTCACTTTGCTTGTTGTGAGCAGCCGCTTATCTGTCTCCGATTAATGGAGCATGGGAAGGGGAGGAGCAGCCTTTGCAAAGAATCGGTCTGGCGCAGAGCGGCGGACGTGCAGCTTGCTCATGCCAGCAAGAGGCCTTCTTATCTCCTTGCGGGTTGAGAAGCACTCCTGGCAATAAAACAGTTGTTACCTGGAGGAGGAAGGGAGGCTTGTAGATAGCCTTGACTGAAAGCCAGGCAGAAAAAATGAAATAGCTGCCTTGCAGAAGCAGAGGTGGGGGGAGGGCAGATTCTGATAGGGAGCAGTTTCAGAGAGAAAGGGGTAACATTTAGCCACATGTTCTGTATATGTTTCCTTAAATTTATATTAAATATATATATAATCATAGAGTTGGAAGGGACCACCAGGATCATCTAGTCCAACCCCCTGCACAATGCAGGAAATTCACAACTACCTCCCCCCCACACCCCCAGTGACCCCCTACTCCATGCCCAGAAGATGGCCAAGATGCCCTCCCTCTCATCATCTGCTTAAGGTCATAGAATCAGCATTGCTGACAGATGGCCATGTCATGCTTAAAAACCTCCAGGGAAGGAGAGCTTACCACCTCCCGAGGAAGCCTGTTCCACTGAAGAACCACTCTGACTGTTAGAATTTTCTTCCTGATGCCTAGTCAGAACATCTTTTGATTTAATTTCAACCCATTGGTTCTGGTCCGACCTTAGAATCATAGAATTGGAAGGGACCACCAGGGCCATCAAGTCCAACCCCCTGCACAACCCCCTTCTGGGGCAACAGAAAACAACTCGGCACCCTCTATATGACAGCCCTTCAAGTACTTGAGGATGGTTATCATATCCCCTCACAGTCTTCTCTTCAGGCTAAACATGCCCAGCTCCTTCAACCTTTCCTCATAGGACTTGGTCTCCAGACCCCAAACCATCTTTGTTGCCCTCCTCTGGACATGTTCCAGCTTGTCTACATCTTTCTCCCAGATACATCTTTCTCCCAGATAAAACAAAAAAATAGCTTTGGATTACTTGTGTATATGGAGTCTCTTTCCCCCCCTGCTTGTTGTAGAGCTAGCCTAATAGCATCATGTGACATTTATTGTACATTCAAAGGGTTGAGGTGGGGCAAGGCTCAGTGGCAGAACATCTGCTTGGCAGGCAGAAGGTCCCAGGTTCAATCCCTGGCATCTCTGGTTAAAAGCATAAGGTAGAAGAAGAGTTGGTTTTTATATGCCGACTTTCCCTACCACTTAAGGGAGACTCAAACCAGCTTACAGACACTTTCCCTTCCCTACAACAGACACCCTGTGAGGTAGGTGGGGCTGAGAGAGCTCTGACAGAGTTGTAACTTACCCAAGGTCACCCAGCTGACCTCTCGTGTAGGAGTGGGGAAACAAATCCAGATCACCAGATTAGCCTCCGTCGCTCAAGTGGAGGAGTGGGGAATCAAACCCGGTTCTCCAGATCAGAGTTCACCGCTCCAAACCACCGCTCTTAGCCACTACACCAAGGACTGCAGAGATCATGGAGGGCTGCTGTCAGTCAGAGTGGACAATGCTAACCTTGGTAGACCCATGGTCTGACTCAGTATAAGGGAGGCTCATGCATTCGTCACCAGATGTTATATTCGTCAGAAAGATCTCCTAGTCCCAGCAGAAAGGGTACAAGCACTCTGGGGTGGGGGCAGGGAATATGGTCCAGGAAGTCTTAGGCTGCAGGGTTGTTGTGTAGGGCTGCTAACCTCTTGGTGGCACTTGGCGATCTCCTGTGATTCCATTTGATCTACAGACGACCAAGACCAGTCCCCTTGGAGAAAATGGCTGATCTGGAGGGTGGACTCTATGGCATTATACCCTGCTGAGGTCCCCCAAACTCCACCCGCTCCAGGTTCCACCCCCCCAATCTCCAGGGATTTACCAACACTGAGTTAGCAACCCATCCATTGTGTGTGTGTATTTTATGTGTCCTCAAGTCACTTCCAGTTTATGGTGACTATGAATTACCACTGTGGCTCAGTGGCAGAGCATCTGCTTGGCATGCAGAAGGTCCCAGGTTCAATCCCCGGCATCTCCAGTTCAAAGGACCAGGCAAGTAGGTGATGTGACAGTCCCCTGCCTGAGACCCTGGAGAGCCACTGTTGGTCTGAGTTGACAATACTGACTGATGGACCAAGAGTCTGATTCAGTATAAGGCAGGTTCATGTGTTCTGTCAATAACAGCCTTGCGAACCGAAGGCCATGGCTTATTGTATTGGGTCCATCCATCTCGCCTTGTCTGTCCTAGGTGAATGTCAATTTTTCTAAACGAAATTGACATTTTGTCTTTTTTAGCTCTTTGATTCTCCTTAAAAAAGTTGAGGAAGTCAGCCTATAAAAAACAGCTCTTCTTCTACAATTATGAAAATGTCATAAGACTTCTTTGGGGGGGGGTTGGCTGCAACAGACTTACGGGGCCACCTCGCTGAAGTTTAGGGTCGTCAAAGGGGAGGTGGATTTCGGGAGGAGGTCAAAGGGGAGAAGATAAGACGGCCTTTAAGATGCAGGTCCCAAGATATCGTAACGTCTTGTCTCTGCAAAGGCAGCCTTGCCCGGAGATAGAACAGCCGAGCTTTAGAGATAGGCGGCGATCTATAACCACAGATCTGTGATTAAAAGCTTGCCTCTGATGAGCCAGCGGATAAAAAGCCGGGCCGCACAGTCTCTCATCCACTGACCGCCTAGTTTTTAATTTAAATCCCTTCTCTTCTCCACAAAGGACCTTCTGGTTGAAGGACGTTGCAGTTTGATGGGACACTTTTTAAAGTTTTAAAATATAAGTCGTTAGGCAGACGGGTCAGTTTCGCAACAGCTTGGGACTTGAGCCCCCTAACTTACACGGTCTGAGACCTTCGTATCTTCGGGACCGCCTCTCCTGGTACACCCCCGGAAGGACATTACGTTCATTAGACACTAATTTCTTGGTGGCCCCCAGCCCTAGGAACGTGCGGCTGTCCTGGACAAAAGCCAGGGCTTTTTCAGCCCTGGCTCCGTCCCAGTGGAAGGCTCTGCCTGGTAACATCAGGGCCCTGTGAGACCTTAAGGAGTTCTGCAGGGCCTGCAAAACAGAGTTATTCCCCCAGGCCTACAATTGAGGACAGCCTTGAACGTCAATCCCCCTTTTTTATCTGTTGTTTGTATGAATTAAGAAGGGGGGGGGTCTGTTATCTGTCCTCTCGGCGGGTTCTGTATTCAGTGTCATCTGATGTTTTAGGTTATGTTTTAGACTGAGAATTGTCGTTTAAAAAAAAATTAGAATTATTTTGGTCTGTATGTTGATGTTTAATGTCGTTACTCACCCTGAGTCAGAAATCGGAATAATGAATAAATAAATAACTGAAAAGTTTCTACCTCCCCCCCGAATGCATGAATCTGCCTTCTACGGAGTCAGATCATTAGTCTGTCAAAGTCAGGATGGTCTACTCTGACTGGCGGCGGCTTGCCGTGGTCCCACACCGGGGTCTTTCACACCCCTACTACCTTGATCCTTCTAACTAGAGGTGTGGGGGATTGAACCGGGACCTTCTGCATGCCAAACTGTTCAAGGGGACTTAAACGGTTCTGACCAGGGCAGGGGTGAAAAATGAAACGCCCGCCCTTCCCCAGTGCTACACCCTCAATCTATATCTCTCTCTGCAGCCTCTTCCTTGGCAAACACCTTCTATTTTGACTGTGCAATAAACAAATAGACTTGTAAATAAATGCACACTCATGCATATGCGTCACTCTGGCATGGTGCTTTGCTGTATGTCAAGGCTAGCTTGCCAGACCCTTTAGCCATAGTTTTCTGAGATGACCTGTACTCGTTCTTCTTGAGCGCTCTGAGCATTTTGCAAGTGGTTCTCAGAACCCAACAGACTGTGGCCGAGCCTTGTGTGTGTGTAAAGTGCCATCAAGTTGCAGCTGACTTATGGCGACCCCAGCAAGGGGCTTTCAAGATAAGTGACTAAGCAGAGGTGGTTTGCCATTGCCTTCCACTGCAGAGTCTTCCTTGGAGGTCTCCCTTCCAAGTACTGACTCTGCTTAGCTTCTGAGAGCTGGGCTATACCATGCTGCCTTCCTCCCTGGCCAAGTTTTAAGGTTGCCAATTCTGGCTTGGGAAATTCCTGGAGATTTGGGGGGCAGTGCCAGGAGGGGGGGGAGAAGGGAATTCAGTGGGGGTGTTTCTTCCATAGGAGAAATAGAAGTCTTAGAGCATCCACCCTCTGTTCAGGACTTCTGTCACTCGGGGTCTCTATGGTATACCATTGAATCTATCCTCAGGAGCGGCCGTTTCCTCCCGGGCGGTGATCTCGGTACTCTGGAGATCAGTTGTCGTTTCAGGAGAATGCCAGGTCCAAGCCAGGCAGATCATGAGAGGGAGAGCATCTTGGGCATCTTCTGGGCATGGAATAGGGGTCCCTAGGATTGTGGGGGGGGGAGGTAGTTGTGAATTTCCTGCATTGTTCAGGGGGTTGGACTAGATGACCCTGGTGGTCCCTTCCAACTCTGCTATTCTAAGTTCAAGGATGGCAACCCCGTTCATCTGCTGGCTAGCAGCAAACGTTTGGGTGGCTATCCATATTTGTCACTAACTCCGTCCCGTCCTTGCGACAGAGACCAGGCCCAGACAGTGCTGTGGCTGCCGGCTGATAAAGCTGACGCCAGCAGGGAAGGGTCAAACCCGTGAGGTCTGACCTTTGTCCCAGCGGGGACTAAATTGATTCTAATTAATAGACTTGACAATAGGGTCGCTACCTTTAGAGGAGTTTAAATTGCATGTTGCCCTCTTGGCCGGGCTATAAATTATGCCTTGTTAATGAGGGGGTCTTTCCCGGTCGCCTCGCTCACCTTCTGAATCACGTCTCACAGAACGGCTCAAAGCGGGACTAATTACATGGCGCTGCGCATTGATGTGGCGAGAGCATCAGTGTGCAAAGCCCTTTTGATGGATTACCATGTTTGCTGATGACATCCTTTGTAGGGTCGGCTGGTACAAAGCCAGGTTGCCGCGATGAGGTTGTGTTTTGTGGCTGGAAAGAGATGCAGTCGCCTTTGTGAAGGAAGCCAATTACGAACACAGTCACAGACCCCAACCCGAGGTAATAAGGAGTAAAGTCACACTTATCAGGCCGTGAAAAGCGGCCGGTTGAGTTGGCGAAAGATGCTGCATTAAAAATATGCTCAGGGCTGCTTCCTTCCTCCCCTGGGAGCCAGCGTGGTGTAGTGGTTAAAAGCGGTGGTTAAGAGTGGTGGATTCTAATCTGGAGAACAAGGTTTGATTCCCCACTCCTCCACATGAGCAGTGGAGGCTAATCTGGTGAACTGGATTTGTTCCCCCACTCCTACGCAAGAAGCCAGCTGGGTGACCTTGGGCGAGTCACAGCTCTGTTAGAGCCGGTTTGAGTCTCCCTTAAGTGGTAGAGAAAGTCGGCATATAAAAACCAACTTTTCTTCTCCTCTCACAGTCTGAAATTGCACCGTCTGTTCCATCAGCTCGCAGCATGGTGTAGTGGTTAAGAGCGGTGGTTTGGAGCAGTGGATCTGATCTGGAGAGCTGGGTCTGGTTCCCCACTCCTCCACATGAGCGGCGGAGGCTCATCTGGTGAACTGGATTTGTTTCTCCACTCCTACACACTAAGCCAGCTGGGTGACTTTGGGCAAGTCACAGCTCTGTTAGAGCTCTCTCAGCCCCACCAACCTCATAGGGTGTCTGTTGTGCAGAGGGGAAGGGAAGGCGATTGTAAACCGGTTTGAGTCTCCCTTAAGCGGTAGAGAAAGTCAGCATATAATAACCAATCCTCCTCCTCTTCCTCCTCCTCCTCCTCCTTCTTCCCCCACCTTCTCCACCTCACTGTACTGCCAAACTTATTTTATTGCAAGGGGGAAAGTTAACTGCTTCCTAGCTGTGTGTCCCCGTCAGCACTTCAGAACGCTCCTTCTCCGTCCGGTCTCCGAAAGCACAGCCTAGTAACACACTGCGCCTTTGATAGCAAAAAAAGTTTCCGTTTCAGAGGCTAGAGGAAGTGTGCATTCCTGGAAGAAAGCTGGCCCCGAAGGATTCTCGACTGTCCCGCGCTTGCATATGTACACAAGTGTGTGTGTGTGTGTGTGTGTGTGTGTGTGTGTGTGTGTGTGTGTGTGTGTGTGTAAAGAGCATTATCACCTCTCGCCTCCTTTGTGGCACCAGGTTCATCAGCCGGTCAGCCGGTCCCTTCCCCCCCCCATGACACCATGACTATTGTTTACCCTTTACACGGAGGAAAGGCTGAAAGAGGTGTTGGGACTCCCCTCTACAATGGATTCCCTCCCTCCCTTTCCCTCCTCATGACCCTACAGTTTTGCAGGGCCTGGTCTGAGGTTTAGCCTGCAGAGGAGAAAACCGAGAGGGGATATGATAACCGTCTTCAAGTACTTGAAGGGCTGTCACATAGGGGAGGTTGCCGAGTTGTTTTCTGTGGCCCCAGAAGGTCGCACCAGAACCAACAGGTTGAAATTAAATCAAAAGAGTTTCCGTCTAGACATTAGGAAGAAATTTCTAACAGAGCGGTTCCTCAGTGGAACAGGCTTCCTTGGGAGGTGGTCAGCTCTCCTTCCCTGGAGGTTTTTCAGCAGAGGCTAGACAGCCATTTGTCAGCAATGCTGATTCTATGACCTTAGGCAGATGATGAGAGGGAGGGCATCTTGGCCATCTTCTGGGCATGGTGTAGGGGGCATTGGGGGCGTGGGGGGAGGCTGTTGTGAATTTCCTGCATTGTGCAGGGGGTTGGACTAGATGACCCTGGTGGTCCCTTCCAACTCTATGATTCTATAATTCTATGAAGTCCGCCAGGAAGCAAATTGCTTTGTCCCTGGCCTTTCAGGGAGTTTCCTGCTTCCATGTCTTAAGATCTGCATTAACAGGATAACCTCCAAATGCTGCGTAAGTTATGCTGTCCGGTGATGCTCGGCTTCTCCCGACAGCTGTAGGTATGCAGACTCCTAACGAAAAGGTAGAAGAACAGCTGGGCTTAAACTGTCCTTCCCACCCACCCCCCAGGAGAAATCAACATCTGACTTTTTACAGATGAAAATAGAAACAACTGCCTATTTCTCACATCTGATCTCATGTGCCAAAGATCTCTAGTGGCGGAGTGTCCTCCTCCCCCACCCCCACCATGCACACTTCAAAAGGATAAATACATTCTGCATATTTGCATGTGTTTGTTTAACTGTTTCCTGGCTGCCGCAGGGAAGGGTCTTTGTTTATTTTATGTATTCATAGAGTACATTTTAGCCCACCTGCAAGCAAACAAGCAAAGGTATTTATTATGCTCCATGACCAGCAAATACTACTGTTGTCCAAGGAGTCCTTTCCTCCTACACAGTTCTTTCCTCCTCCACTTTTATGCTCACAACAACCCTGTGAAGTAGGTTAGGCTGAAAGAAGAAGAAGAGTTGGTTTTTATATGCCAGTTTTCTTACCACTTAAGGCAGACTCAAACTGGCTTACAATCACCTTCCCTTCCCCTCTCCACAACAGGCACCCTATGAGGTAGGTGGTTTGCCAGTGCCTTCCTCTGCACAGCAACCCTGGTATTCCTTGGTGGTCTCCCATCCAAATACTAACCAGGGCCGACCCTGCTTAGCTTCTGAGATCTGACGAGATCAGGCTAGCCTGGGCCATCCAGGTCAGGCAGAGCCCCCTACCCTACCCTATAAAAAGCATTATTCAAAATAGGGGTTTGCATGACTCACTAAAGAAGATAATAACAATAAAATTTCAAAATAGTTACAATTAATTGCACATCTATTCAAAGTCAAATTAAAACCTTTTAGTTGAAATTTATTCAACAAAACTGATGAACTTGATCCAGTGGTACCAGCTCTTCAGGGGGGGAAATTCTGATAGTTTCCACCAAATTTGCCAGCATGGTGCCATAGTTTGATTTATTGTATATTAGTGAACAATACAGTTGAAGGGGCCCACCTCTTCCACCCCCTGCTGCCCCCTTGCCTCTTAGTGCCCCCCTAGGTAATCCCACCGCCCCCCAGGGGGTGGTACTTCCCACTTTGGGAACCACTGGACTAAAGAAAGGACTAGAACCTTGATCCTACAACTGAGCTACCTTTTACTGAATCAGACCATTGAACACATAAAGCTGCCTTTTACTGAATCAGACCCTGGGTCCATCAAAGTCAGTATTGTCTACTCAGAGTGGCAGCGGCTCTCTAGGGTCTCAGGCGGAGGTCTTTCGCATCAACTACTTGCCTTGTCCCTTTAACTGGAGATGCCGGGGATTGAACCTGGGACCTTCTGCATGCCAAGCAGATGCTCTACACTGAGCATCTTGGTTTGTCAAGGTTTGTATCCCCTACTGAGACTGGCAGCAGCTCTTCGGGGTCTCAAGCAGAGGTCTTTCACGTCCCCTCCTTCCTAATCCTTTTAGCCGGAGCTTTCCGGGATCGAACCGGGGGAACGTCTGTGCGCCAGGCAGAGCAGATGCCTGGCAGAGCAGATCTACCACTGAGCCGTGGCCGCCTCGCTGGCTGCCAACCGCTGGGGTCACCCAGAGGTAACCACAGGGCAGAAGCCTCTCTGCGCCAGCTTTCCACAGCAGGGATTAACCGCCTCGCCGGTCTGCTGCCCTCGACAATTTTCTGGTCAGTAACTTTTTGAAAAGGAGAGTGTGTCTAGTGCAGGAGGGAGGGAGGACAGCTAGAGAAGGCCTGATGTGGAAGAGGAGGAAAAGGAGGCGGCTGGCCAGCGTCCAGAGCGGGAAGCGATCTTGTCCAAAAACTCCGGTCCCAGACATAGATTAAGCTTTTTTTCCAACTCTGCACGCTTTTAGTTTCCGGGAAACCTTCTGTACGGCTCACTGCGTGGCGAGTCGATGGGCCGCGGGGACGGGGATTCTCTACAGCATCTTTCTTTGGCTGTTACCGCACTAGGTATTCCCAGCGATGTAGCAAGAGTTTGGGAATGTTATAAAAAAAAAACACATCGCTTTAAAAGGGTTTTCGGATGCCACGGTTAAAAAACGGTTGGAAGACGTCTTCACAGCTTAAGGGGCCAAACAAAGTGCGGACGGTATTTTTCATAACAGTTTCAAACTCTTAATACACTGGTGGGAATACATAGAAAGCGCAAACAGTATTTTTTTATAACATTTCCAAACTCTTAATACATCGCTGGGAATACCTAGTGCGGTGACAGCCTTTGTCTCCCCCTGATCTTAGACCGAGGTCTTGAACAATAAAAAAAACCCATCAAACTTAAATAAGACCCGTCTCTAAAAACACCTCCCTTTGACTCTTCTCTGCAGCCTCCCCAAAAGGAGCAAAATAAGTACGCTGAGACCTCTAAGAGGAACTGAGCCTTTTGCTCCAAAGCTGCTCGAGGAAACACGGACCATTTGGCAAAACACGGTATAATGCATTTTAGCCTAAGTTGGTACACCTAAGGACAACGCAAAAGGGTATGTACCAAGGAGTCTGATGACTGAAGAGGGCAGGGACACAGCCGGTCTGAAAAAGGGATCCTTAGGATACGGCCCAGGGTTTTCTACAGCAGAGGTGTCAAACTGAAGGCCCGGAGGCCGGATCCGGCCCCTTGAGAGCTCTTATCCGGCCCACGAGCCAGCCTAGGCAGCCCCCCCTCCCTCGATCTGGGTTGGCGAGGTATGGCCAACCAAGGTATGGCCGACCAAGCAAATTTATGTCATATCCAGCCCTCGTAACAATTGAGTTTGACACCCCTGCTTTACAGCATAATGATCCCCCCCTTCTCCACTGCCATCCACAGGCTCGAACCTAGGGTTGCAAACCTCCAGGTAGTATAATATACAACAATTATACTTGGATTGCAATATGAGTTATTCAACAAGGAAGCAATCACTATGGCAAAATTCAATATTTTATATTATAACAAAAAAACAATGGTATCAAAATGGTTGAAAATAAACTTGTTATATTGGTTTTGTTTCTTCACAAAAATAAAGATATTCCAGGCATTGAAGTCCCTCCCTGCCCCAAACCCTGCCTTCCTCAGGCTCTGCCCCAAAAAACCTCCCACCGGTGGAAAAGAGGGACCTGGCAACCCTACTAGAACCTCTTGTGCTGAAAATAGACTCCCCCCTTCCTGTTATTTATTTGATATGTTATGTCCCATGTTCCTCAGCCAATATGGCTCGGAAGTTGGCTTAGAAGAAGGTCTTTTTTAAAATAAATGCATATACAAAATACATTGTTAAAGCCAAGAAGGAAAGATGGGAGCATTAAGAGCAGCCAGCAAAAACTCTTTTTTAAGAACTCGAAATCCGTATAGCAGTGCGTCCCAAGGGAAGCAGAAGGGATCGAAACAGATTTCATAATGTCAAAAAAAACCAAAAAACGCTAAAGCAGTTAGAAAAGTGCAAGAGTGAATAACAGTCTGGCATAGAAATAAGTACAGGAAATAAAAAGAAAAAGGAAGTGCACATTTTGAAGGAGTGGTGGTTTCCCCTTTTAAAATGTGCTTTAAACACACATGAAGCTGCCTTATACTGAGCTGGAGAGGAGAAAACCGAGAGGGGATATGATAACCATCTTCAAGTACTTGAAGGGCTGTCATTTAGAGGAGGGTGCTGAGTTGTTTTCCGTTGCCCCAGAAGGTCGGACCAGAACCAACGGGTTGAAATTAAATCAAAAGAGTTTCCGTCTAGACATTAGGAAGAAATTTCTAACAGACAGAGTGGTTCCTCAGTGGAACAGGTTTCCTCGGGAGGTGGTGAGCTGTCCTTCCCTGGAGGTTTTTAAGCAGAGGTTAGATGGCCACCTGTCAGCAATGCTGATTCTATGACCTTAGGCAGATGATGAGAGGGAGGGCATCTTGGCCATCTTCTGGGCATGGAGTAGGGGGTCACTGGGGGTGTGGGGGGAGGAGGTACTTTGGAATTTCCTGCATTGTGTAGGGGACTAGATGGCCCTGGTGGACCCTTCCCACTCTATGCTTCTATGTGACAACAACCTGAAAAAGATTATTTGCAGCTATATAGTGGTATAGAAAATTCACTATTGGTGGATTCCTTGATGTGTAATGATATTCATATAGGTATGGAAACATTGTGATACCCTTATTTAGCCACAGTGCTATGCTTTTGCTAACACCTTTTTTCAATAGCTTTCTTGATGCCATGAAGCTACGGGTCTGGTTAGTATCTGGATGAGATACTGGGACCCCCCCCCCCTTGTAGACTACTTTGGGTTCCAAGAAAGATAGACTGCATCAGCAACCCGCACAACCTCTCCCAGCCTCCATAATTATAAAGAACTAACTTGTTGCAGGTTATCCTGTGGGGTCGAACTGAGAAGTGCCTGAAGGAGACCACGGAGGAGATCCGGGCGATGGGAACAGAGTGCCATTACTTCATCTGTGACGTGGGGAATCGGGAAGAAGTCTACCGGCAGGCCAAAGCCGTCCGGGAGAAGGTGGGTGGAGATCCCAGTGTCTTTCCTCTTTGTCGGGTTGGGCCTTGCCTTGCCAGCCCAGATTGAGAGGGGGAGGCGGTGGCCAGTTCGTGGGCCAGATAAGAGCTCTCGAGGGGCCGGATCCAGCCCGCGGGCCTTATGTTTGACACCCCTGCTCTAACCCCTACACCACGCCGGCTAGATACACCAGATACATAGGTATATATATCTCAACCTTTAATGGCACAGGAATTACAGTTGCAATCATTGAAAATAGTTGTATCCAGATAAAATACAGTCTATATGATAATGAAATAAATCAATCATAACAATAATCAAATAGGTTTATACTAGGTTACTCGAATCCTCATAGCGGCTAATAGAAACTTTGCTACCTCCTCTGTAATACAGGGGCACTGATCGGTAGGGTTGCCAGGTCCCTCTTTGCCACCGGCAGGAGGTTTTTGGGGTAGAGCCTGAGGAGGGTGGGGTTTGGAGAGGGGAGGGACTTCAGTGCCGTAGAGTCCCATTGCCAAAGCGGCCTTTTTCTCCAGGCGAACTGATCTGCATCGGCTAGAGATAATTTGCAATAGCAGGAGATCTCCAGCTAGTACCTGGAGGCTGGCAACCCTACTGATTGGCCAGGAGGACAGCCACTTTGTCCTCTGCGGGGAGAAAGACAATATCCTGCATCAGCGGATCAACATAGGTTACCCGTAAGGGCACGTAGAAAGCACGAGGATGCAACACATGAGCCAGTGTTTCTGGTTGGTCCTGTGAGCATGGGCAGGTCCGATTACAGACAGATAGACAGAACAACGGTAGACAGAACAACTGATAGTCAGAACAACGGCGATAGCTGCACTCACTCGGTGCTTGCTTTTTTCCCCAGGTGGGAGATATCACCATCCTAGTCAACAATGCAGCGGTTGTTCACGGCAAGAGCCTGATGGAGAGCGACGACGACGCCCTCCTAAAATCACAGCACATCAACACCCTGGGACAGTTTTGGGTACGGAGGGCTCCCCTCTGATGTCTGCTCAGGCTCTGCAGGGCCCCGGATGAATAACAGCCCGCTAGCGCTCGGTTGCTGCGAGACTGAGCTACACGAAGGGAAGATCAGCCTGACACGAAAGCCCGCTAGGAAACACAGAGCTGGGGGCAAAGGGCGGAGGAGATGGGTGGGAAAACTCACTCAGCGCCATAGAGTCCAATTGCCAACGCGGGCATTTTCTTCAGGTGAACTGATCTCTGTCAGCTGGAGGTCAGTTGTAATAGCAGGAGATCTCCAGTGATTACATGGAGGTTGGCAACCCTATGTAGTGGTTAAGAGCGGCAGGGAACCAGGTTTGAATTCCCCGCTCCTCCACATGAAGGCTGCTGGGTGACCTTGGGCTAGTCACAGTTCTCTCTGAACTCTCTCAGCCTCACCTACCTCACAAGGTGTCTACTGTGGGGAGGGGAAGGGAAGGAGATTGCAAAACCAGTTTGATTCTCCTTAAAAAGGTAGAGAAAGTCGACATATAAAAACTAATTCTTCTTCTTTAGAGCTGACTTATGGCCACCCCGTAGGGTTTTCAAGGCAAGAGATGTTCAAAGGTGGTTTGCCTTTGCCGGCCTCCTCATGGGCTGAGAGAGTTCTGAGAGAACTGTGACTGAGGGAAAACTGAATCTATGCTTGGGGCCATCTTTTTTAGCAAAGTTTTTTTTTTAAAAAATAAATAAATAAGAAAAGGTGCCCCCTGTTTCTTTTGTTACCATTCTGCTCAGGTGCTGATCTCCCAAAGACAACTGCATAAAATAAAGCCGGGGAAAGGGGGGGGGGTCCACCGCCATTCAGTCCGGCCTGTGAGCCAGCGTGGTGTAGTAGATGAGAGCAGTGGTTTGGAGCGGTGGAGTCTGATCTGGAGAACTGGGTTCGATTCCCCACTCCTCCGCATGAGCGGCGGAGGCTAAGCTGATGAACTGGATTGGTTTCCCCGCTCCTATACGTGAAGCCAGCTGGGTGACCTTGGGCTAGTCACAGCTCTCTCGGAGCTCTCTCAGCCCCACCTACCTCCCAGGGTGTCTGTTGTGGGAGGGGAAGGGAAGGTGATTTTAAGCTGGTTTGATTCTTCCTTAAGCGGTAGAGAAAGTCGGCATATAAAAACCAACTTCTTCTTCTGCTTCTTGACGTTTGCATTCCGCCTGCCTGTAAAACCGTTTCCCTGGGGGTTTCCGCACTTTGTATTCCCAGAGATGTATTAAGAGTTTGAAAATGTTATAAAAAACATCGCTTTAAAAGGGTTTTTGGATACCACGGCTTATAAATGGTTGGAAGACGTCTTCACAGCTAAAGGGGCCAAACAAAGTGCGAACAGTATTTTTTTATAACGTTTTCGAACTCTTAATACATCGGTGGGAATAATAGAAAGTGCGAACCATATTTTTTATAACATTTTCAAACTCTTAATACATTGCTGGGAATACAAGTGCGGTAACCCAGCCTGTCTTTGGCCCACAGACCACAAAGGCCTTCCTGCCGCGGATGCTGGAGCTACAGAAGGGGCACATTGTGTGCCTGAACTCCGTCCTGGCGTTGTCGGCCATCCCGGGAGCCATTGATTATTGCACTTCCAAAGCCTCTTCCTTCGCCTTTATGGAGAGCTTGACCCTTGGGCTGCTGGACTGCCCGGGGGTGAACGCCACCACGGTCTTGCCCTTCCACACGAGCACCGAGATGTTTCAGGGCATGAGAATCAGGTGAGGGTGAAGATGAAGGGAGGGTTGACAGCTTCGGGTTGGGAAATACCCGGAGATTTGGGAGGTGGAGCCTGAAGAAGGCGGGGTTTGGGACTTCAATGGGGTAGAATGCCTTAGGGGTCCACCTTCCAAAGCAACCATTTTCTCTAGGTGAACTGATCTCTGTCACCTAGAGATCCGTTGTAATAGCGGGAGATCTCCAGCCACCACCTGGAGGCTGGCAACCCTGCCGAACTGTTTACAGTCCTACCAGACACTGCAGGGTTGGGTTGCCAGCTCCAGGTTGGGAAAACCTGGAAATTTTGGGGATGGGGCATGAGGAAGGCAGGGTTTGGGGAGGGGAGAGACTTCGATGGGGTATAATGCCATAGAATCCACTATCCGAAGTGCCCATTTTCTCCAGGTGAACTGATCTCTGTCACCTGGAGATCAGTTGTAATAGCAGAACCAACGGGTTGCAGTTAAATCAAAAGAGTTTCCATCTAGACATTAGGAAGGATTTTCAAGCAGTTAGAGCGGTTCCTCAGTGGAATAGGCTTCCTCGGAAGGCGGTAAGCTCTCCTTCCCTGGAGGGTTTTAAGCAGAGGTTAGATGGCCATCTGTCAGCAATGCTGATTCTATGACCTTAGGCAGATCATGAGAGGGAGAGGCATCTTGGCCATCTTCTGGGCGTGGAGTATGGGTCATTGGGGGTGTGGGGGGGAGGTAGTTTGGAATTTCCTGCATTGGGTTGGACTAGATGACCCTCTTGGTCCCTTCCAACTCTATGATTCTGTCTTCAGCCACCACCTGGAGGTTGGCAACCCTAACTGAAGGGGGGGCTGGTAGATAGTTGAACCAGCTCATTTCTCGAATGCAAGACCCATAAAGAATCCTGGCTATCAATGAGATTCTTCTGGGGAGGCCCCTTTCATTGGATGCCTCTACTTTCTGCCGTGAGCTGGGCCTCCTCTGTGGTGGCCCCTCATCTGGTTTTCAAAGGCCGTTCAGTTTGTGCTTCTTTTCGTTATTGAAGGACCGGCCTGAATCTTTGTCAGACTTTGCTTTTATGCTACAAATATTGTTGTTGGATCTGTTTGGGCTGTGTTGTGTTTAAATAGCTGCTTGCTGGCTTGCAATATGGAGCAGAGGTACAAAAATACATCGAAGAAACTCCATATTCCCATCCAACTCTTGGCTTTATTCTTTGGAGGCGATTCAGAGCCCTGGATTTTCTAAGCTTCCTTCTCCCCCTTTTCTTCAGACAATGTAGATGGGAGGTAGATTAAGCGGACTGACCGACCCAGTAAGTTTCAGAGATGAGAGTTTGAATCCTAAAACAACATGTTAAAAGCTATCCTTCCTGATTTTTATGCCCTCAGCCAACTTCCATTTATTTAACAGTTCATTAATTTATTTAGGAAAAAATATATGCTGCCTCTTTGGAGACTTGCTTGGGGCAGCTCACAAAGTAAAGAAAAACAATAAAATCATAAAAGCAACATAAGAAATTAAGGATAATAAAACAATACAAATACAGGCAAAAAGCCAGTGGGGTAAGAAAGCGAATGTGTGTTGGAGAATTGTAGTGAAAAGGAAATATTTTTATATTCCAATTCCTACATGTTTTGCGTTAGCTTCCAGCAGGGGATCTAATAAGATTATTGTCTCTTGTGTCTTCCTCATCCAGCTAGAGTCTTGGAGTCCAAGAAACACATGGGGATTGAAATATATATTTCATTCTACCTATTGAAATCTATATTTCATTCTACCTACAATTGTCTAATAAATATTCTCCTTTTTTTTTCACCAACCATTTGCCCATATTTGTATTATTATTGGTGCGGCCCCTGTTCCTTTTTTTCATTTTTGGTTTTGGTTTTGGCTTTGCTAATTGCACCTCTTCTCACACGGATCGGGATAATCGAACCACCTACAAAAACTCCAAGGGCCATAAAAAGGGTAAGAAGTAGCTCCCTAGCCTAATGTGATATTCATAAAACTGGCCCCAGGCTAGAAACAGGCTATAAAAGTGCTTTGAGAGACGGAATCCCTCAGTTAACAGCCTGGGTAGAAGAAAGACATGCTTTGGCCTGGCACCTAAAGGAAACTAAAGCGAGTCTCAAGGGAGAGGTGCCAGCAAGAAAAAGGCCCTGTCTCTAGTCGACATCTCTGCAGGCAGGAGGGGACCTTTCCCTGCCAAATCACATGCACCACAGTGACCCATGCTGGCCATTCAGCAACCTCGCATGCGAATGGGACTCGTGTCCAAAGGGCACAGGCGGGGCAGTACTGTGGACGCATGCCACGGCACAACCTGGGCTAGCTGGAGGTGAACCAACAGCTCCATTTTTGTCTTCAGGTTCCCCAACCTTTTCCCCCCGCTAAAGCCGGAGACGGTGGCCCGAAGGACGGTGGAAGCCGTTCAGCAGAACCAAGCCTTCCTACTCCTCCCATGGACAATGCATATCCTAATCATCTTGAAAAGGTACTGCTTGCTAACCCACCCCAGGGTCCTAAAATAATAAGAGCATTGCTGGGTTAGGGTCTTCTCAGGGACCGTCTAGTTCAGCATCCTTATTGATTGATTGATTTGCAACCTTGTCCAACCAACCAGATGTCCCCAGGAAACTTATGAGCAAGGCCTGAAAGCTACCTCTTTTCCCGAGCAACCGTTGCTCAGAGGTACACTGCTGAGGCTGAGTCAACCTTGAGCCGGCTACCTGAAACCGACTTCCGTCGGGATCGAACTCTGGTCATGTGCAGAGCTTTTGACTGCAGTACTGCAGCTAACCATTCTGCCCCATGGGGGTCCTAAAGGTAGAGAAAAGTGGGGTATAAAAAAACCCAAACTCTTCTCCTTCTGTTGAGAGGGACAATGTCTTGACACCCCTAGACCACAGCCATGGAACTTTCCCCCTTTGGCACAGAGATATTCTCAAGCTTTTTCCGGGGGTGGGGGGGGGATGTGCTTAAACAGATTCAATAATGTAATTTCCTGACTGGAAGAAGGCAGGAAACTGACTCTTGTGCCCAGTTTCACATTCTGTGCTAGAGCAGAAAGCTGTCAGCACCCGTGTCTCCACATCCTTGATAGCCCCTCGGACAGATTTCTCCAACCATGCGTCCCTGACGAATCCCTCCTTTATCTGATGACACATGACCAGCACATTCTGTTCCTTTACCCCCTTTGCAGCCTGCTCCCGCAAGCGGCGCTGGAAGAGATCCACAAGTTCTCCGGGAGCTACACCTGCATGAACACTTTCAAAGGGCGCACATAGAGGTTGCGCCATGCTCCGGCGCCAAGCCAGAAGCGGCAGCGACTCGACACGATTGTCAGCCGGCCGGCCTGGGCTGTCCGCCTGCTCCCGTTTGCCACAGCAACCCCTTCGGCGCCACAGCAACGCGGCTTCTGGGGAAGACGGACCCGGCTCGCTGGGGACATGGAAGCAAACCATGGGCAGTGGGGAGGGGGGCCGCTTCTTTAGAAACCAATTGTGCCATTTGTTGATAGTTTTCTTTTCCTTCAAGAGTTTTGGGGTCTCGCCGAACCCTTCCGTGCCGGACACATCCCACTGCGCTCCCCAGGAATCGAAGGGTTTCTCTCGCGGCCTCTAATTCGTGAAGCTCACCAGATGATTCTCACAAGCGTCTCCTGCTTTTTGCCGCCGTGTCTGCAGTCCAAGAAAGGGGCCGGTTCCTTTAGTCTCTGCCCCACCGTTGAAAGGGTACAGAACGTTCCTTTGTGAAGGACGGCCGCGGGGGCTTTCGGCAAGGCTTGTAAGGACAAAAGCAAACAATGGGAGCGGCTTCTGTCGAAGGGGTTCCTCAGATGGCTTCCTAGAAGAGGACCGTGTTTTATGCATGAGGTGGAGAAAGGGGCAGGAGAGAATGTTTTCTCCCTCGCTTTTGACATGAGAACTGGCAGATGCTCAACAGCGGTGATTGGCAGTCGATTCAGGACAGAGAAAGGGAAGTCCTTCTTCACTCCATGCAAAACAAGCTTACAGAGTTCACCGCTAGGAGATCCGCAAAGGCCACTCATTTAGTTGGCACTTGAAAGAGGATTAGTCAGATCCCTGGAGTGAAGCGACATCAGTTGGTATGAGCCACCATGGCTAAATGGATCCTTCATGTTCAGAGGTAGCATACCTTCAGATACCAGCGCTGAAGGGGATAACAATGGGGGGGGGGATTTTGGCTTCCAAGTCCCTTGTAGGCCTTCCAGTGGTTGACCACTGTGTGATGCAAATTGCTGGACTATGGGTCTGATCCAGCAACGGTGTAAGGCATCATCCTATATAATATTGTGATGTGGTTTTAATTGTCAGCCACCTCGAGCCAGACTCTGAAGAGGGGGCATAGGAAAATCCTAAATAAAGAAATAAATCTATTCAACACAGAGAGAAGTTTAACTCTATGCTCGATGAACATTGAAATTTTCTCGCCAGGTTTTAGAAGAAGACGACGACGAGTTGGTTTTTATATGCTGACTTTTTCTACCACTTAAGGGAGACTCAAACCGGCTTACACTCACCTTCCCTTCCCCTTCCCACAACAGACACCCTGTGAGGTAGGTGGGGCTGAGAGAGCTCTAAGAGAGCTGTGACTAGCTCAAGGTCACCCAGCTGGCTTCATGTGTAGGAGTGGGGAATCAAACCCGGTTCTCCGGATCTGAGTCCACTGCTCCAAACCACTGCTCTTAACCACTACACCACGCTGGCTCCACCGTCAGGGGAATGGAATCGTATATGTAACCCTTGTCCACGAAAGTTAGGTCTGTTGATGACTCCTAACCATGACAGTGAAAAAGAAAGGGAACCTCCGTGTTCTGGGTCAGTATACCTTGGAAAGCTAGGTATAAAGAGAAGGGGAAAGCTGCCATCTTTAGGATCTGCTTGTCGGTACTTAGAGGGATCTTTGTCCTGATCCGTCGTAGCCGCTGTTACGGTCTTCTGGCTCTGAATAGTGAAAAAGTAAAAAGGACAGAAAAAAGGAGGGGGGAAACCTCTGATAGGAGATCGGGGTGGGGGGAGGGAGCACACAGCACCAGAGGTAGCAAAGCATTAACTAACAACAAGTGGATCAAGAAGAAGAGTTGGCTTTTATAAGCCGACTTTCTCTACCACTTAAGGGAGACTCACACCGGCTTACAATCACCTTCCCTTCCCCTCCCCACAACAGACACCCTGTGAGGTAGGTGGGGCTGAGAGAGCTCTAAGAGAGCTGTGACTTGCCCGAGGTCACCCAGCTGGCTTTGTGTGTAGGAGCGGGGAAACAAATCCAGTTCACCAGATTAGCCCCCGCCGCTCATGGGGAGGAGCGGGGAATCAAACCCGGTTCTCCAGATCAGACTCCGCTGCTCCAAACCACCACTCTTAACCACTACACCACACTGGCTCAAGGGTCTTTGGGGTGCGGGGGAGCTGAAGAAACCATCAACAAGGAAGCATCTTGTCCTGGAAATTGGCATTTAGGTCACGGTTGGTTTTTAGAGCATCCCGTGCGAACACACATACAACCAAACTAACTTTCCCCATAGTGACCATCCGAGGACCAGTTTTGAGTCTGGAAAGGGCTGAAGTTCAGCATCCATCTCGGACATGATCACCGCAGGCACGGTCGGGCCAGGGTGCCATCTGCAGTCCCGGCATGCTGCCTAGGAGTGAACAACATAGCTACATTCACAGCCACATCCTTGCGATGATGGGCATTTGCGTCTGCTCTTGGCCGAGCGTCCCCAGGGCCGGGGCAAGTTCATGCAGGAGCCCTAGAGGGTGGTGGTCCCTATTAGCAACTGGTCAGTCAGGCTTTGCTGGCAGCAGGCTACAGCACCATGGATAGCTCCAAGGGGGATGAATGGTTCCAGTGGCTCCTGGAGACAGAGGTCATTTACGCATGGGAGTTTTACCTGAGGTTCCTTGCCAGCTGGACCCATGCTTTCCTGTTGGGAATCTCTGCACCAGCAGTCTCCAAGCTCTAATCGAGTCCCCGCCCCTTGAAATGCCGCTTTGCAATTGGCTTACTTGTAGTGCTTACTGTGAGAGAAAATTCCCCTCCCAACCCAACTGCCACAGAAAAAAGCATTTTAAGGACAGCAACTCGAGAGCACTCTTCGCCTTTTAACTCAAAAGTCCAGCCCAGTCTCGCCATCCCAGGACCAGCTGCACTGGCTCACCTGTTTTCATGTGCTCTAGATCTGCTAGAATGGTACTGGAATCGACAGGCCCTCTGCCTCAGTTGCCCAGCTGTGCATGAAAGTGTTTGTGGACCACGTAAGATTAAGGTATCAGTGTTGGAATATGGAAGCTAACTCGTAAAGTACCTGAGTCTCCCTGAGCCCGTCCTCAAGTGAGTGAACAAAGTCAACCGTGAATAAAACCATGAGATGTTACAAAAGCAAGGAGCTTGTGTTCAAATGGAGATGTGAGACCAACATATTGGTAGTGGTTGCATCAATAAATACATGTTAAGGGGCTCCTCCTGTGGGTCGTGTACTTAGAATCACAGAATCACAAAGTTGGAAGGGGCCATACAGGTCATCTCTAGGCCAGGGAAAAGAGGAAGACCCAACAAGAGATGGATGGACTCAATAAAGGAAGCCACAGCCTTCAATTTGCAAGATCTGAGCAAGGCTGTCAAAGATAGGACATTTTGGAGGACTTTCATTCATAGGGTTGCCATGAGTCGGAAGCGACTTGACGGCACTTAACACACACACACACAGTCCAACCCGCTGCTCAATGCAGGATCAGCCTAGAGCAGGGTGTCAAACTCAATTGTTAACAAAGGCTGGATATGAGATAAATGTCACTTAGTTGGGCCGGGCCATGCTTCGCTAGCTCAGATTGAGAGGGGGTGGGTGAAGATGAAGCTGGTTTTTATATGCTGACTTTTTCTACCACTTAAGGGAGACTCAAACCTGCTTACAACCACCTTCCCTCCCCCTCCTCACAACAGACACCCTGTGGGGTAGGTGGGTCTGAGAGAGCTCTTAATAGAACTGTAACTTGCCCAAGGTCACCCAGCTGGCTTCGTGTGTAGGAGTGGGGAAACAAATCCAGTTCACCAGATTAGCCTCCGCCGCTCATGTGGAGGAGTAGGGAATCAAGCGTGATCAGTATTCAAAAGGGGGCTTTGACCAGTCCAAAGACTGAGACCCAGTGCTTGTCGTAAAACAATGCCCGGGTGTGCTCATCTGCCATCACATTGTCACAAGAACCTTTACAACACGCACAGTGGAGAACCCTTCTTTTTAAATTGGTGTTCAGTCCAACCATGATCTATACAGCAGAAGATTTCGGGGACGACATGAGCCAAAGAGGATGAACGTAAGGTCCCATATGAGAACCCAACAGCACAAGTTTGCTTTGGGTTGGACGGCCAGTTAACTAAACCCATTTCCTTGTTAGAAGGTGTCAAACAAGGCTGCTTGTTAGCCCCTCTACTTTTTAATCTCCATCTGAATGACATGATCCCCTACTTACAAAAATTATCACTTCACTCACCTATATTGGCAGGACATGGTGTAAATTTTGTTTTTATCTTAAGTATATTGCGCTCAAGATCTCTGCTGAATGAGCTTGAAATGAAAGGAAAGGTTCCATGTGCATGGTTCATGTTTACACCCCCACACACAAATCTTACACTCCCCCTTTCCTTATCAGTGTCCTTTCAAACGCACCCCCTTTCCAATGTGCTAAGAATCCTCTTTGAGAAGACCTGAAAAACAACTCTGAATCAGATAAATGTTTGGTCTTGCACAGCCTGAAGTTAAAAACCCTTCTCTGGAATGCATTCTGGGATGGGGGCTGTATGCAGCCAGGGTCCTAGGACAAACCGGTGTGCATTGCAAAGCCCCTGGGACCCTTGGGGGAGAATTTCCAGCCTCCCACATTCTCAGTTTGTGTCATTTACTGTTAACCCTACTCTTTGAGCCCCCGTTCTTCATTCACAGAGCTCTTTTAAATTTCTTTCTTCAGAAAGAGAGGGAGAGAGAGCCCTAGATCATTGTAGCGCTTTTAAAATACCAGCTGTCAAACACCAAGCGTCTGGAATAAATCTAAGCTGCAGAGTACTTATGCCCTTTGTTGGAGAAACAGCTTCGATGCAGTAGCATTTCTGGGCCAGAGAAGAAGAAATAGTAGAGTTGGTTTTTATATGCCCACTTTCTCTGGCACTTAAGGAAGAATCAAACCAGCCTATGATCCCCTTCCTTTCCCCTCCCCACAACAGACACCCTGTGAGGTAGGTGGGGCTCAGAGAGCTCTAAGAGAATTGTGACTAGCCCAAGATCACCCAGCTGGCTTCATGCGCAGGAGTGGGGAAACCAAGCCGGTTCACCAGATTAGAGTCCACCACTCATGTGGAGGAGTGGGGAATCAAACCCAGTTCTCCAGATCAGACTCCACCACTCCAAACCACCATTCTTAACCACTACATCATGCTAGTGAAGGTGAAATTAGAAACAACCCATGGCACATTTGATCCATTGCTGCTGAGGTGTAGGATAGAATTCAGTTTCAGATGTATTTTCTGGAAACTGTAGCTTTGCATGGAGGAGCTTCTGAGCTCGGTCCCTGGCATCTCCTCTTCAGGGATCTCAGGACTGGAGGCATGAGTTGGGGAAGACCTTTCTCGGTCTGACACCCCGAACAGCTGCTGCCAGCCAAATCAGACAATATTTAGCTAGGGGGAACCAATGCTCTGACTTGATAGAGCATGTCTGCATGCTCTTCACCTGATCCACACAATATCCCATGTTTGCCATGGGAGATTTGAGACGTCTTTAGTTTGTAATTTGGGAGCATAAGAAACAGAACAAGGGTCCAGAATTCTGTTTTCTTCAGTGCCCAACTCAATACCTCTGGAACGTCCACAAGCAGGGCATGGCAGCAAAGCTATACTAAAACTGGACATGGAGGATCCATTTAGCCATCATGTCTCCTTTCTTTAAAACAAATTGTCCAAATCCAAACCATGGGATCAGAAGCCATTGGAAGGCTACAGCCATGCTGGGTGCTCTGGAGAGCCAGTGTGGTGTAGAGGTTAGGAGCAGTGGACTCTAATCTATTGAACTGGGTTTGTTTCCCCACTCCTCCATATGAAGCCTGCTGGGTGACCTTGGGCTAGTCACAGTTCTCTCAGAACTCTCTCAGCTCCACCTACCTCACAAGGTGTCTGTTGTGGGGAGGGGAAGGGAAGGAGATTGTAAGCTGGTTTGAGACTCCTTAAAGATAGAGAAAATTGGTATAAAAACCAACTCCTCCTCCTTCCACTTCTTTGCCATTCTGGTTGCATACTAGTCATGCTGCATACCTATTCTCTCTAGTATCAGAGGAGCATGCCTATTATTTTTGGGTGCGGTGGAACACAGGCAGGATGGTGCTGCTGCAGTCGTCTTGTTTGTGGGCTTCTTAGAGGCACCTAGTTGGCAACTGTGTGAACAGACTGCTGGACTTGATGGGCCTTGGTCTAATCCAGTAGGGCTTTTCTTATGTTCTTATGGTTTGGTGTTTGTTTGTTTGTTTGTTTGTTTGCCACAATTATTGTAATAAATTCATAGCCTTGCAATGCTCTGTATAATTCCTTTGATCCTGGGAGGGAGGGAGGGAGGCAGGCAGGGAGGAAGGAAGGAAGGAAGGAAGATAGGAAGGGAGGAAGGAAGGAAGGAAAGAATAAGGGAAGGAAGGAAGGAAGGAAGGAAGGAAGGAAGGAAGGAAGGAAGGAAGGAAGGAAGGAAGGAAGGAAGAAAGGAAGGAAGGAAAAGATGCGATTTGGAAGAAACAATTTCTGTTTTCCTTTGGCACTACCAGGGTAATGTGATATCTCCTGACCAAAAAAACGGAAAGAACGAAATTGCCCAAAAGAACAATGGTGGTTTGCCGAACTGCAGGCCTTCTCCGGCTCCGGATGGTGGATGCTTTGGCTGCCCGTTTAAGGAGTCCGTAAATCTCCAACGTGTTACGATATAGGCTCCTTGTCACGGGGCCGTTCACTTTTGTGCTTCAAGCAAAACAATGACTGCAAATTCCTTCCGAATGTCATAATACATTCCGCATGTCAACAATCCTAAACATGTACCCAAGATCAACATCAGGTCCCAGGGAATGCGGGGCACATGATCTAGCAATGTTGCTGAAACTAAGCAGGGCCGAATTCGGTCAGCAGCTTGTAGCCAACTGACATTCCCAAGACTACAGGACACAAACATTCTTCAGGGCGGGGGACCGACGGCGATTTTTGCCGATTCCTCTCTCCCGCTGCGGACCCCCACTATGCAGTTCATGAGGATCTGCTGACCCCCCAAAAAATAAAATATCAGGAAGGGACTTAGCAGGCTGTGATGGGAGGAGAGAATCTGTGGAAATTCAAAGCTTGTGCCCATAAATCTTTGGAATTGTGCGGCCGGATCAAACCCAGTGCTTTGAATTCTTGGGAATTCCATGTATATCACCAGCATGGTGTAGTGGTTAAGAGCGGTGGTTTGGAGTGGTGGAGTCTGATCTAGAGAACTGGGTTTGATTCCCCACTCCTCCACATGAGCAGCAGAGGCTAATCTGGTGAACTGGGTTGGTTTCCCCACTCCTACACATGAAGCCAGCTGGGGGACCTTGGGCTAGTCACACTCTCTCAGCCCCACCCACCTCACAAGGTATCTTTTGTGGGGAGGGGAAGGGAAGGTGATTGTCAGCCGGTTTGATTCTTCCTTAAGTGGTAGAGAAAGTTGGCATATAAAAACCAGCTTTTCTTCTTCTGCTTCTTCTTGAGTTCCACAACAGAAGAAATGCAGGATATAAAAGGTAACAATACATAAAACCAAGCACTTATAAAGAGAGTGTGGCTCTCCACATCCAAAAGCCCGAGCAAGGTCACAACGTCTCCTTAGGGTTGCCAACCTCCAGATGGTGGCTGGAGATCTCCTGCTATTACGACTGATCTCTTGTCGATAGAGACCAATTCCTCTGCAGAAAACGGCCGCTTTGGCAATTGGACTGTATGGCATTGAAATCCCTCCCCTCCCCAAACCCTGCCCTCCTCAGGCTCCACCCCAAAAGCCTTCCAGTGGTGGCAAAGAGGGACCTGGAAACCCCACGTCTCCTCCTGGCATCCGGTGTCAGGGAGACCCATATGAACTGGTTCACTGTCAGTACCCATTTCACAGGCTTGGGTACTGAGGCCAAAAAGCAGAGAGCGGCCAACCCAAGGCAAAACCTCCCATGCATAAACAATCACCTCCCCTTCCTCTCCCCAGGGCAGACACCTTGTGAGGTAGGTGGGGCTGAGAGAGTTCTGAGAGAACCGTGACTAGCCCAAGGTCACCCAGCAGGCTTCATGTGGAGGAGTGGGGAATCGAACCCAGTTCTCCAGATTAGAGTCTGCCTTTCATCGCCTTCCTCGAGAAAGTGGACTTCCGGGATCCTGAACCAAATCAAAGCATGGCTCTCATTCGACCCTCTCTCTCTCTCATCCAATTTTTCACACACATCTCTCTCCTCCTCTTCCTCCTGTGCCTTCGGCAAGGGTCAGAGGGCGGGCAGAAACTCGGGGAGGGTTTGGCAGACTTCTTTGGCTGACATAAGGTTGCGCAGGAGAGGTGAGAGGAAGGGGGTCGGGTTCAGAGCAAGGTTAGCCAAATATCAGATAAATTAAGCCGGAGAAAGAGACAGCTCAGCTTGCACTGAACTTTTCACCCAGGCCGGATAACCTGTTTCTTTTCCCAGCGCCGCACAGGTGGAGGGCATTTCCCGGGGATGCCCGATTCCGTCCCCTCTCCCCTTCCGCCTCCCCCTGCCGGCACCAGCCCTGCCCAAGACGACTGGAAATCAAACCAGAGCCCTAAATGGGGAGGGCGAGGAGTCGTAGGAGATAAGATTATATCCCCCAACATGTCATGGATATGAGAATCTCCCAGATCAGATTGTTGGTCCCTTGAGCTCAGTACCGGGAACCGAGCCTGGAGAAGGAGAAGAAGGAGGAGAAGGAGTATCAGCATACCCTGAAGTGGGGTAGCTGCCGGGGCCGATGGCTTCTGCCAGGGCCCGCTGCTGCTGGCTCCCTACGCATGCATCTCTGATGCCTGCACGCACACCCTTCCACTGCTGGTTTGCGAGTGCTTTCTCACTTGTGCTCCTCGCTGCATTCGCTGCCTGGCACCGCTGGGGTAGGGCATGTGGGTGGTGCACACAACATCAGCATTCCTGGTGGCAGCGGAAGGGGCATTCCTGGCAGCACCCACCACCTAGAGTCATTCGGGAAAAGGGCATGCAGGCAGCGTGGGCCGCTCTGATGGGAAGTGGCTCTCTGGGGTCTCTAGCTGAGAAAGGTCGTTCCTTGCATGAGAGACCCTTTTACACACACACACACACAGAGAGAGAGAGAGAGAGAGAGAGAGAGAGAGAGAGAGAGAGAGAGAGAGAGCGCCTGTGCTCTAGTATTGCTATAAAGCCTGTTCCCCAAAACTGATGAAAAGACAACCGTGCTTATTTCACCAGGCTGTGAAATTCTGGCAGGCTTTGCTAAATGAAGCACCATGGTGGACATGGTGGACTGCAGAAGATCGGTTTGGCATCTTGGCCATCTTCTGGGCATGGAGTAGGGGTCACTGGGTGTGTGTGTGTGGGGGGGAGGTAGTTGTGAATTTCCTGCCTTGTGCAGGGGGTTGGACTAGATGACCCTGGTGGTCCCTTCCAACTCTATGATTCAATGATTCTATGGTAGAGGTCTATAAAATTATGATAGAGGTCTATAACATTATGCATGGTTTGGAGAGAGGGGACAGGGAGAAGTTTTTCTCCCTCTCCCATAATACTAGAACTCGGGGTCATCTGCTGAAGCTGGAGGGTGAGAGATTAAAAACAGATAACAGGAAGTATTTTTTCACACAACGCATAGTTAAATTGTGGAACTCCCTGCCCCAGGATGTGGTGGCTGCCAACTTGGAAGGCTTTAAGAGGGGAGTGGACATGTTCATGGAGAAGAGGGCTATCCATGGCTACTAGTCAAAATGAATACTAGTCATGATACATACCTATTCTCTCCAGGATCAGAGGAGCATGCCTATGCTATTAGGTGCTGTGGAACACAGGCGGGACGGTGCTGCTGCAGTCGTCTTGTTTGTGGGCTTCCTAGAGGCACCTGGTTGGCCCGTGTGTGAACAGACTGCTGGACTAGATGGGCCTTGGTCTGATCCAGCCGGGATTTTCTTATGTTCTTACGGTTTGGTTTTGAATCCTCAACCCAGTGTCAGCAGAAATCAGCACCTGTATTTTATCCAAGTTTGTGGTGATCCATAAATCCCTCCAGGTCATATCTCCCATCTCTCCTGTCACAGATGAAGATAGGGACATGGTTGTAAGCTCTGCACATCTTCCCCAGCCTGAAGCACCTTGCCATTAGAAAGCCCTCCTTGAGGCTTGCCTGACACCCATCTGGAGAGGTCCTTCCCCTCCCCAAACCCTGCCCTCCCCAGGCCCCACCCACAGTCTCCAGGAATTTCCCAACCCACAGCTGGCAACCCTACCGCTCACCTTGCTCTGCCAGCAGACCAAGGCTTGCTCCGGGATTTTGGGGGTGGAGCCTGAGAAGGGTGTGGTTTGGGGAGGGGAAGGACTTAAATGGGGTAGAATGGCAGAGTCCACATTCCAAAGCATTAGTTTTATCCAGGGGAACTGGTCTCAGCCGTCTGGAGATCACTTGTAATCCCTGGAGATCTCCAGCCACCACCTGGAGGTTGGGATCCCAACCAAGGCTCACCCAACCAGTGCACTGCACGGGGATTCCCTGATGTCTAAGCAGTTAAACCCCCTCTCCCAAATATTAAATTTATCCCCCCCCCCACTGTGCATTGCCACTGGCGGTAGCTGTGGGGGGTGGGAGGATAGGCTTCTCTTTGCTAAATTATATACATCCCTTCTGTTTACTATGGTTCACTCTCTTACCACTCCCCAGACTGAAGAGGAGAAGACCGAGAGGGGACATGATAACCATCTTCAAGCACTTGAAGGGCTGTCATATAGAGGAGGGTGCCGAGTTGTTTTCTGTGGCCCCAGAAGGTCGGACCAGAACCAAGGGGTTGAAATTAAATCCAAAGAGTTCCCGACTAGACATTAGGAAGAACTTTCTAACCATTAGAGCGGTTCCTCGGTGGACCAGGCTTCCTCGGGAGGTGGTAAGCTCTCCTTCCCTGGAGGTTTGTAAACTGGCTAGATGGCCATCTGTCAGCAACGCTGATTCTGTGACCTTAGGCAGATCATGAGAGGGGGGGGGCATCTTGGCCATCTTCTGGGCACGGAGTAGGGGTCACTGGGTGCGTGTGGGGGAGGTAGTTGTGAATTTCCTGCATTGTGCAGGGGGTTGGACTAGATGACCCTGGCGGTCCCTTCCAACTGTATGATTCTATGAGTATAAATATACATTTTAAAAACTGAACTTCCAGAGCAGCGGTTGCCAACCCTTTTTCACTTGTGTACCCCTCGGCAGCCCATTTCCGTCAAATGCACCCCTCCTAGTACCAAAATGTTTGCAATTAATACAGTTGCTGTTATTTCAAATGCCCTTTCCAGCCGTTATTCAATTTTTTTTTCCCCTCGCGTACCCCTCAAAGTCCTGGTTTGTACCCCTGGGGGTACGTGTACCCCAGGCTGGGAACCACCGTCCTAGAGGACGCCACGAATGGCCAGCGTGGCATCCAGAGCAGAGAGGGATCAGAGAAACCATTGTGTTGTGCTGACAGCAAGAAACTGTTAGAACACGCTTCAGCTGCCAGCTCCCCTCAGCCACTCAATCCATCACGGAGGGTTTTGCCGGGTCACCGGCCGGTGAAATGCAGCCTGGTGGCTATTTTCGGCTTACGTGCACTGTGAGATAAACGGGCATGAACTGGCCCCCCGGCAGGGGGGGCGACCCCTTGTACCCTCATTAAAGTGTCACTCAAAAAGAGTAATGGCCCAGGCCGGAGGGAGCGGGTGCCTGCTCTGGGGCAGAGCAGAGGAGGCGGCTTGGCTTCTGAGCCAGGCGCCCGTCTGCGAAGGCCCAGGGCGTTTTCACACAGGGTGCCGAAAGGGGTTCTGTTTTGGGGCTCTTTCCACTAGGCATGCCAGCCTCCACCAGGTGGGACCTGGAGGCCCACTCCTCTCCAGACTACATAGATCAGTTCCCCTGGAGAAAAGGGATGCTTTGGAGGGGGGGACTCTGTGGCGTTGGACCATAGAAACATAGAGTGGGAAGGGACCAGCAGGGTCATCTAGTCCAACCCCCTGCACAATGCGGGAAATTCACAACTACCTCCTCCCCCCACACCCCCAGTGACCTCCTACTCCATGCCCAGAAGATGGCCAAGATGCCCTCCCTCTCATCATGTGCTTAAGGTCATAGAATCAGCATTGCTGACAGATGGCCATCTAGCCTCTGCTTAAAAACCTCCAGGGAAGGAGCGCTCACCACCTCCCGAGGAAGCCTGTCCCACTGAGGAACCGCTCTGTTAGAAAATTCTTCCTAATGTCTAGATGGAAACTCTACTGATTTAATTTTAATCCATTGGTTCTGGTCCAACCTTCTGGGGCAACAGAAAACAACTCGGCACCCTCCTCTATATGGCAGCCCTTCGAGTACTTGAAGATGGTTATCATGTCCCCTCTCGGTCTTCTCCTCTTCAGGCTAAACATACCATGCTGAGGTCCAGCTTCCAAGTGGGACCTGGGGATCCCCTGGAGTTATAGCTCATCTTCAGACTACAGAGGTCAGTTCCCCTGGAGATAATGGATGCTTTGGAGGGGGGGGGGCTATATGGCATTGAACACATGAATAGGCCTTCTACTGAACCAGACCCTTGGTCCATCAGTCAGTATTGTCTACTCAGACCGGCAGCAGCTCTCCAAGGTCTCAGGCAGGGGACTTTCACATCACCTACCTGCCTAGTCCCTTTAATTGGAGATGCCGGGGATCGAACCTGAGACCTTCTCCCCTCCCCAAACCCCACCCTCCCCAGGCCAAGCAGATGCTCTACCTCTGAGCCACAGACCTTCCCCATGCTGGGGTCTCTCCCTTCTTGGGATGCCAGCCTCCTGGTGGGACCTGGGGACCCCTTGGAGTTACAGCTCATCCCCAGACTACACAGATCAGTTCCCCTGGAGAAAAGGGATGCTTTGAGGGGGGTACACACACACACTATGGCACTGTACCATGCTGAGGTCTCTCCCTTGTAGGGATGCCAACCTCCAGGTGGGACCTCGGGATCCCCTGGACTTACTGCTCATCTCCAGGTTACAAAGATTTGTCCCCCTGGAGAAAATGGATGCTTTGGAGGGGGGATTCTATGGCGTTGTACCCCACTGATGTCCCTGTCCTCCCCAGGCTCCATCCCCAAATCTCCAGGAGTTTCCCAGTCTGGATATGGCAACCCTCATCTGATCTCAGAAGCGAAGCAGGGTCGGTACTTGGGAGGGAGACCTCCAAGGAAGACTGCAGAGGAAGGCACAGGAAAAGCACCCCTGCTTAATCACTTGCCTTGAAAGCCCCTGGCCGGGGTCGCCATAAGTCACCTGCGACTTGAAGGCACTTTTCCTTGAAGAAAAAGAGATGGTTTTCTCCACCACTTAAGGAAGAATCAAACCGGCTTGCAATCACCTTCTCTTCCCTTCCCCACAAAAGGCACCCTGTGAGGTAGGTGGGGCTGAGAGAGCTGTGACTAGCCCAAGTTCACTCAGTTGGCTTCATGTGGAGGAGTGGGGAAACCAGTCCAGTTCACCGGATTAGCCTCTGCCGCTCATGTGGAGGAGTGGGGATCAAGCCCCGTTCTCCAGATCAGAGTCCACCTCTCCAAACCACCACTCTTAAACACACCACCATGCTGGCTCACCTACACACAAGTTAGTGGTCATCGTACTCAATCAATCAATCAATCAAAACCTTTAATGGCATGTAAGCTCATCGTTATCTTCTGGCAGAGAGTTCCACATGTTAATAGTGCTTTGTGTATTTTGTCTGCCCATCGTCGGGTACCCTCACATTTTAGCAATATGGGAAGAGGAAAAGAGTTATCTTCATCCACTTTCTTCACACTAAGTGTAACCGCATACACTCGTCTGCCTCCCCCCGATTTTTTAAAAAAATTGTAAGACTTCAAACTTTTAAACCTTGTCCTCTAACTGCTTGAATATTTGGGTTGCCCTTGTGTAGATTTTTCTCCACTCTCCACTATCCTTTGAGACCGGGAGACCAAAACTGTATCCAGTACAGAATTGAAGTTGCTTTTCACGTTCGGGCCCTTAATTCAAGATCAGTAGCCTTTCCCCTTCCTCTGCATCTTTAAATCTTTGAGGGCTCTAGAAAGAAAGGAAGAAAAAAGGCCAGAAACCACACATGCTGGGCTTTCTGGGGAGCAAGGGGAGGGGAAAGGGGAAGGTATTTTAAGCTACAGACGTTGGAATCCGAACACTGTGTTTATTCACTTAGCTATGGGGTAGAAGTGCCAATATCAACAGGAGATTCGCAGCACGCTCTCGTGCTAGAATTCTATATTTTGCAGAAAGCAAGAGGGTGGGGGGCTGGCCGATGCTGTTCTTTTAAGCCCTCCACCCCTTCCAGCCCTGTGCAAGAACATCGTAAGTAATCTTCCACTGTTCATCCCCAAAGAATCCGATTGCGTAGAGCGGGCTTCAAGAATTAGGAATATCATCGTCTCACTGGCTCAGACCAACGTCCATTCAACCCAGCATCCTGTTTCGAGCAGGCAGATGCCTGAAATTCTTTTTGCAGAACAGCTGGCTGACACACGTTTGGGGCCATTGGAAGGCACGCCTGGGGCTTGGGTGGCAGTGCCTTCGGAAGATGCTTGCCTGGGCCAAGTCAGCTGCCAGGCTCCCTGGTTGCTTGGCTCCTTTTTTCTATACCAGAAGTTTGCAGAACACAGGCAGCCCGTCCTGTTCTCTCCCCAAGCGGCCTTGCTGAGAAGGCAAGCAGCCCGGGGAATGAGGATAACTTACCATGACATGCAAGTGATCAAGTTTCGACAGAAGCACAACAAACCCGCTAGCTGGGGCAGAGGTAACTGGAGACTGTCTCAGTAACTCCAGGATCACACGTTTTATAAGGGTACAAAATTCAACATGAGTAAAAGAAACCATCTGATGGGAAGAAGAGCTGTATTTTACATGCCGACTTTCTCTACCTTTTTAAAAGGAGAATCAAACCGGCTTGCAATCTCCTTCTCTTCCTCTCCCCACGACAGAGACCTTGTGAGGTAGGTGAGGCTGAGAGAGTTCGGAGAGAACTGTGACTAGCCCAAGGCCACCCAGCTGGCTCCATGTGGAGGAGTGGGGAAACCAAGCTGGTTCTCCAGATTAGCATCTGCCACTCATGTGGAGGAGTGGGGAATCAAACCTGGTTCTCCAGATTAGAGTCCACCGCTCCAAAGCACCGCTCTTAACCACTACACCATGCTGTAGAGAAAGAACTTTCTCGCTGCTGGTAGGAGATGCAATCCTAATGAGCAAACTTGCCAGCAACACGGAAGACAAAACTAACTCGGCCCCCTTCCTGGTTTGGGCTTGGGTGGAAGAAGCTGCCAGCAGATTGTGCCTCTGTTTGCTCAAGAACCTAAAATGAAATTATTCCCTACATTTTATGTGAACAATTTTGGGTAACTTCTTGACACAGAAGCCTCCCAAGCTGGCCAGAGATGCTTAGGATGCACATTTAGGAGTAGACACCTATTTCCCCCACCATCTGTGTATTGTTTGCTGAAACTAGGATTCCACTGTGTAATTTTTGCATCATTTTATGTGATGTTAATACTTCTGCTTTGCTTCTGTTTTTAGATGTCTTGTTGGTTCTACAACCCTAATTCCTACTGCATTGTCATTGAATGTCCCATCCTATTGACTGTATTGACTCACTGACTTGTAATCCGCCCTGAGTCCGAGAGAAAAAGGGCAGACTATAAATAACATAAATAAATACAAATAAAAAAGGAAGACATAAAAGACATTTCTTTTGCTGATTCATACATTCTGGATTTTCTTTATTAACATCATATTTTCCTTTGCACCCTCACATGGATCAAACTTATAAATTTTGGGACCCAGACAATGTCCTCAGCAAGCAGCAACAAAGTGCAACGGGGCTGAGCGATTCAGCTAAAGCACTTGAGTAGGACTGCCAAAAAAACCCCATAACACAGAGAAAACATACAAAGATGTGTACGGGGGAAATGGCTGAGTCCAGAATCATCTGCATAATTCGAGCACTGGTCAATCCGAAACCCTCATGGAGGGGAGAGGCATTCGCGCATCTCATGTGCTCAACTCCGCACCGTTACGGTGAGACGATGCAGCTGTATGCACGAAAACGCCCCTTGGGTAGAACAGCCCTCGTGATATTTAAGAGGGAAGGCGCAGAAGCCTCACGTTGGAAGAGTTGTGTCGCACAAACAAACCCGACATGCTTCTGTGCTACATTCCCCTCCCACCGCACCAGAAGCAGACCTGTCTTCTCAGAGGAACCAGACAAGCATCTCCGTTGCGATCGATTAACCCAGAGGTTACGCCTGTTGAGGCAGATGGATGTTCCTGCTTATGCAGGGCACACTTTTGAGGGCTGAAAGGGTGGCTGAAATGCCGCGTTCTGCATGGGATGAGTTGCAAAACAACATCCCGTTGCAACCTGTTCAGGTATGCCTTAAGCCACAATAGTGACACCTACTTGAAACAGACCAGCGGTGTGACTTCCCTGGGATTGTAGCGTGGGGAGGGAGGGAAGCAGCAGCAAGTGAGCACGTGTAGAAATGCCTAGTCCCTTCCTACAACGTCGTCATCAAAAGAACATGAAGTCAGAGAAGCGGCAGTACCGTTAATTAAATTCTGTGATTTCAACAAACAGGTCTGTAATAAAGTCTGGGTTCATTTCCCAAGGGCAGTTGTCGCTTTTCTTAGATCCAGTCTTCTCTCCTGGTCTGAGAGCTGAGCTTGTTTTCTGCTTAAAGGCCCAATACTTCCACAACTCCACTTTTTTTTTTTTAAAAAAAGGGATTTATATTGCATCTTTCCTACAAAAAGTATCCCTGTTTAAAATTCAAAGTGATACTGTTGACTTTTTTTTTTCTCTTTCATAATCTCACAAAATTACTTAGCAGGGGAGGGGAGTTTTTCCATCGGATTCCCGCTTCCTGGTCCGTGCTGGCTTCACCAGCGTCAGAATGCTTTCGTGAAGTGAAGACTATTGTCCGTTTCACTATTTGGAGGGAGACCCTATCTGTGCGCTTCCAATACATTTGAGCAAAAGGCAGTAAAAAAAAAAAATCCATCGGGAAAACGGGAAGACAAGAAAGAGCCAGTCTTTAGCAGGGCACTAAAGTAGTGAACATTGAAAAAACAATAGGCCCTGCCCATTTTTACCTTTGCACATCACCTGCAAATGCCTGTAACCATACTGATCCTCTAAGGCATTTCGGCTGTCCTCCATTTACAGTCCTTTCTCATCTCTTTGGAAAATGTGCTGTTTGAAAGGCTCGCAAATCAGTGCAATAAGAGACTCAATAAAACCTTTCCTTTAATTTCTTTACACGAAATAGACCCTTATACACCCTAGCAACCTGCTGTGTAACTCTCTTATTTACACTAAACACAGTTGTACACACACACATATATATATATGTACATGTATAAGTATTTATACACACACAAACGGTAAGAAAATACAGGGCTTTTCCCTATAGCTAAACATTTTTCAAACGTGCCTTCACTCTCAATTTGCAGTGCCCCCTTGTTGCAGAGGGCTTTTGTTTCCACAGGCTTGGCTCTCAAGCCTCACAGAACACACTTTCTAACAACCGGCCCCTCTTGTGGCCTTCTACTGAGCAGAGGGGGAAACGTCCCCCCCCCCCGCCACCTTGGGGGATTCCGCGGGGGTCACGAGTCCAACTCCAGTTGTTCGTGATGCTCGATAGATCTTAGCATGAGCTGCTGTTCGTAGAAAAGGCTCTTTGCATAGTTGATTTCTTGAGACAGCTTCACCGCGAGGGCCTCAGACTTCACATGGACCTGCAGGGAAATAAAGAGCAGCTCTCAAATAATCATCGGCGCACGCTCAGACTGCCCTACTAGGAGTAATAATAATAATAAATTTGTTGCAGACATAGGCCAGAAAATATCAAGGTTCTGTGCTACATATCTAACAGCCTAAAACCTTATGTTTTCAAAAATTACTAGCAAAATAGGTAAAATTCTACCCCAGCTTGGGGGCACCCCCACCTCCCACAGCAGCACTGAATTCTGGGAAATTAAGGGGAAAATATCCCCCAGCCAAAATCCTTTCCCCTCCAGCCTAAAGGTCCCCTGTGCAAGCACCGGGTCATTCCTGACCCATGGGGTGACATCACATCCTGACGTTTACAAGGCAGACTTTATTTACGGGGTGGTTTGCCAGTGCCTTCCCCAGTCATCTTCCCTTTACCCCCAGCAAGCTGGGTACTCATTTTAGTGACCTCGGAAGGATGGAAGGCTGAGTCAACCTTGAGCCGGCTACCTGAAACCGACATCCGTTGGGATCGAACTCAGGTCATGAGCAGAGATTGGACTACAGTACTGCAGCCTACCCCTCTGCGCCACGGGGCTCCTCCCCTCCAGCCTACATCTACAGAATATCCGATCGAAGGCAACAGTGCTGTCTGTCTCCTCACCATGGGCTTCTGATGGGACAAACCAGGCATGGACACACCACTACTTGAATTGACCGCTCTCTTGGTCAACTGGACGTAGACCTTCCCGTGGTCCTTCGAGATAAGGCAATGGTAGAGGTCGCCATACTTGACTTCCAGGAAAATGGCTTCTCGGTCCACGTAATCCCCGCTCTTGAGGAAATAAACAGCTTTGGAGGAAATGATCACGCAGTAGCTGTCGATGTTCTCCACCGCGATGAAGCTGCAATAAGCAAATGATTAAAAAAAAAACACACAAAAAAAAACCAGGATGCAAATTCAAACCCTTGTGCTTGTATGCAGATTCTTATTCTAAACCCCTCCATTTGGGTGCTAGAAAATGTCCAGGTCAGTTGCTGGATGCATTTTGTCAAGTAAAAAGGAGCACAAGAACACACATGAAGCTGCCTTATACTGAATCAGACCCTTGGTCCATCAAAGTCAGTATTGTCTACTCAGGCCAGCAGCACCTCCCCAGGGTCTCAGGCTGAGGTCTTTCACATCACCTACCTGCCTAGTCCCTTTAATTGGAGATGCCGGAGATTGAACCTGGGACCTTCTGCATGCCAAGCAGAGGCTCTGCCACTGAGCCACAGCCCCTCCCCACAAAAAAACAAACAAACAAAAAAAAAAACCGGCCATTGAAAAGAAAGGGAAGCCAGGATTTGCCACTAGCATGGGTAGGTCACCACAGGAGACCAGGGATTACTCAAAATTGCTTCTTTGGAGCCCATCTTTGGCCTTTCGAAACAAAGTCGATGGAGTTTGTTCATCTTAGAGGGACATGAAGGTTGCTGAAGAACCAACACTTAGGGCTGTTCAGCTCAGAAAGTAGGTGGTTAAGGGGAGAGAGGATAGAGGTGTATAAAATTATGCATGGTATGGAAAGAGTTGCAGGTCACCTCCGAGTAAGCTAGCCTGTGGACAAAAAACCTCCACTATGCGGCCCGATTTTCTTAGGAGCCACAAACCATTTGCAAAAAGGTGCTAAAATCCCAAAAAGTCTAGTATCTTTTTTTTTTTTAAAGAAAGAAAATAGCCCCTGGCAAACAATAAAAGGGATAGACCACAATGTTGTTGTTCTGCCTTTGGAAGGGAGAGACAATTTCCTTTTGGTTTGGAGACAGGGGCCATCAGGCATGCAAGGGAGGAAATTCCACAGTTCGCACACAATCCCCCCCCCCCCCCCCCGCCAAAACCCCAAGAATAAACTTTCGTTTGCAATGACATAAAACCGCTCCAACACCTAGTTGTTCTGGCAGAAAGAGAGGAGGCTTGGTGTGGCGGCTGAATTATGCCTCACAATTCAGAGAGGATTCTACAGACTGATCAGTCTGCCCGGGCGGCTTTGGGGCATCCCGAGATCGCAACCTGGAGCACTCTTGTGTTTTAAGAGCAGGGGAAAAGAGAGCCGCTTTCCTGCTGCAGCTAGATGAATGGGTATAAAAAAGAAAGGTTGATCAATTCGGCCTCCAGGCCAGGCGTACAGGGTAAGAGATTAAAAACAGATAAAAGGAAGCATTTCTTCACATCAAGCATAGTTAAACTGTGGAACTCCTTGCCTCAGGATGTAGTGATGGCTGCCAACTTGGAAGGCTTTAAGAGGGGAGTGGATATATTCATAGAGGAGAGGGCTATTCATGGCTACTAGTAAAAATGGATACTAGTCATGATGCATACCTGTTCTCTCCAGGATCAGAGGCGCATGCCTATTAAATTAGGTACTTTGGAACACAGGAGGGACAACGCTACTGCAGTTGTCTTTTTTGGGGGGCTTCCTAGAGGCATCCGGTTGGCCACTGTGAGAACAGACTGGTGGACTTGATGGGTCTTGGTCTGATCCAGCATGTCCTTTCTTATGTTCTTATGTACAATATATGAGGAGGTTGCGCTCTACGCATAAGAGCCCTTTTTTGCAAACTTGCTTGCTGGAAAATCCCCAGCTAGAGCTCTGCGTTTTATTCTGAGTCACACATCATTGTTCGTTTCCCCCTTGTTGACATGTCTCTTCCCCTCCGGGATGGGCTGCCAAACCTTCTGGTGAACCCTGAAGAGAGTTTTTGCTGTGTCTGGCTCCAACCCCACCCTTCCCCTATATTTATTGCCGTGTTTTAAAAATTGCCAGAAAGAAAGACATTAAACCAACCCAAGCAAAGCCATGGTCTGCACAGAACAAAGCAGAGTCAAAAAAAGATCTCCAAAGAATGTATGGGTTCTCTCTCCCCCCCCACCCTCCCCAAAACCCTCAACCATCAGGAAGTAATTTAATTACACAACAACATTTTCCAGAAGTGAAACAGTGGGTCTAGCTGGGGAAAAAATGTGGAAACGTTTAACCAGAACAGTACGGCAAGGTATTAAAAGCCCTCTTTTATGGATTTAACTCTGGAGGAAATATGCAAATCGTTAAGCCTTTCAGTCATTTCGAAAAATCACAATAGCAGGATAAAAAAAAGTTAAGAGGCCTCATGTTTGTAGCATGTTTTCCCACGACAAGGACCAGGGCTCGTTTCATGGCCAGCTTTGCCTGAAAAGTGCAAGATCTGCCAAACAAGCTATTGAGGAGTTGAAGGGACAGGGAGGCTAAGTGGTTGGAGGGGCCGGATGAGGATCTGGGAGGACCCGGGTTCAAATTTTCCATCTCCTCCTGCTTTCTTTCTTCCATTGTCACACTGGCTTACAAGGAATTTTTTTTAAAAAACCTACCAGTGGATTAGGGTTGCCAGGCCCCTCTTTGCCACCGGTGGGAGGTTTTTGGGGTGGAGCCTGAGGAGGGTGGGGTTTGGGGAGGGGAGGGACTTCAATGCCATAGAGTCCAATTGCCAAAGCAGCAATGTTTCTCCAGGGGAACTGATCTCTATAGGCTGGAGATCAGTTGTAATAGCAGATCTCCAGCTACTATCTGGAGGTTATTCAAATATGAACAGCCATTATGGCAAAAAATAAAATAGACTATTGTATGAAGTTTTAAATGTAATATATTGTAACCCAAAAAAACCTTGTTAACTCACAAGGAAATTTGTAACCTTGTTACTTCACAAAGATTCCAGTAAACAAAAAATATATATACAATAGTATGTATATGAAACACCAAAATAGAAAACAGTTATATAATTAAACAACCACTACAAGACAGGCATCCGGTTTAGGTCCTGTTTCTAGGAGAATTTCTTCAGTTGGTAAGTATGGTTGTTCCAAGTAATAAGTTAATGTTAATTATTGCAAATAATAATTCTTCATCTTTGTTTTTTTCTTTCTTTCTTTTAGGTGCTGATGTGCTGTTTGCTGTCAATGTAGCTTCAGCAGGCTGTTGTTGCAGCTTCAATGATTTTGTTCAATGTTATTTTCCATAAGTATTCTTTCAGTTAAGCATGATCACAGCTGGGTTTTTTTGGGTTACAATATATTACATTTAAAACTTCATACAATAGTCTATTTTATTTTTTTGCCATAGTGGCTGTTCATATTTGAATAACATCTAAATACAGCCCAAGTAATTATTGCTTTGACTATCTGGAGGTTGGAAACCCTACCAGTGGATGGTCCAATTAAAAGGGGAGGCCTAACTTTAATTTCCTGCCCATCTAGTGGCAGAAACCAGTCAGGGAAGGAGATGACTCCTTAACTGGATTACAGGTTAAAAGGTAAAGGTAGTCAGTCCCCTGTGCAAGCACTGGGTCATTTCTGACCCATGGTATGATGTCACATCACGATGTTCAGTAGGCAGACTATGTTTTAAGGGGTGGTTTGCCATTGCCTTCCCCAGTTGTCTACATTTTACCTCCCAGCAAGCTGGGTACTCATCTTACCAACCTCGAAGGATGGAAGGCTGAGTGAACCTTGAGCCAGCTACCTGAAACCGACCTCTGCTGGGATCGAACTCAGGTCGTGAGCAGAGCTTTTGACTGCAGTACTGCAGCTTACCACTCTGAGCCATGGGAGAAAGCCCACCTGCTCCCATACAAACCTATCATACCGCTAGGGTCATCTTTCAAGGCTCTGCTTTGGGTGCCCCCACCTTCTGAGATTAGGTGGATGATGTTTTACAGAGTGGTTCGTCATTGCCCTCCGCAGTCATCTACACTTTACCCCCAGCAAGCTGGGTACTCATTTTACCGGCCTCAGAAGGATGGGAGGCTGAGTCAACCTTGACCTGGCTACATGAAACCAACTTCCGTCGAGATCGAACTCAGGTGATGAGCAGTGCTTTTGATTGCAGTACAGGTGCTTACAACTCTGCACCACA